>NW_007256525.1:226715-257283 GCF_000164805.1 Carlito syrichta | reverse complement strand
TGATAAACATACGTGTGCAGGTATCTTTTTTATAGAGTGATTTGAGTTCTTCAGGATATATTCCCAGTAGGGGGATTGCAGGGTCATATGGGAGGTTGATATTTAGAGCTTTTAGGAATCACCACACTGCTTTCCACAGAGGTTGTACTAGTTTACACTCCCACCAACAGTGTAGAAGTGTTCCCTTTTGCCATACCCTCTCCCCACAGCCAGCATTCTCCTAAATGGACAAAAATTGGAATCATTTCCCCTGAAAACTGAAACAAGACAAGGATGCCCACTCTCACCCCTCCTGTTCAACATAGTATTGGAAGTCCTGGCTCGAGCAATCAGAGAAGAGAAGGCAGTCGGGGGTATCCAAATAGGAAAAGAGGAAGTCAAGTTATCTCTCTTTGCAGGTGATATGATTGTGTACCTTGAAAACCTAAGAGAATCTGTCAAAAACCTCTGTTGAATCTGTGCTCTGCTGTTCTCTTGGGAAGTATGGTCATTTTTTTTTCTTTTTTCTGTGCTTAATACCTTTTTAAGTGTCTCTTGAAGAGCTGGTCTGGAGACTGCATAAACTCATAGGGATTGGATATCTGAGAAGGATTTAATTCTCCATCATTGATGAAATGAAGCTTGACTGGATAGGAAATTCTTTGTTGAATTTGTTTATCTTTGAGGACTTTGAATATTGAACTCCAGTCCTTTCTTGGTAGTAGTGTTTCTGCAGATAGGTCTGCTGGCATTCCGATTGATTTTCCTTGGAATGTAGTCTGACCTTTCTCTCTTACTGCCTTTAGGATTTTTTGTGTGTGTGTCTACTTTGTGTAGGCAAATTACTATGTGTCTAGTGTTTGGTCTTCTCATATGATGTCTTGTGGGAGTTCTCTGTATCTCTTATGCTTGGCTGGTCACACTTCTGTTGAGATGGGGAAAGTTTTCTTGAATTACCTCTTGGACTACTTGCTTCTAGTTGTTCTCCATTTCCCTTTCTTCTTCTGGGATATGAATCAAGCATGGGTTTGGCCTCTTGTTATAATTGCACATCTCTTGTAGGCTTTGTTCTTTCTTTCTGAGTCTTCTTTCTATGTTTTCTTTTACAGATAAGGTTAAATCCATGTTTTGGTTTTCACATTCTGAGATTCTTTCTTCAGCTAAATTAATTCTGCTTTCCATGCTTGTCATTTTGCTATTTATTGCCTGAATGAATTTTCTTATTGCCCAAGTCTCTGTTAAAAGTTCTTTCAGTGTTGTATGTTGTCTTTCTTGAGTCTTATTAACTCTTTCCATCCATTCCCTAATCCCTCTCATATTCTGGAGCCAGTCATTGGTGACTTCTATTGCTTGGTCACCAAGGTCTGATTTTTCAGGATTTTTCTCTTTGTTACACTTGAAATTGCCTGTGCTCTTCCTTTAGTTTTTCCTCATTTGTGACAGATCTCTTGTTTTTCTCTTTAGTTCTGAAATTCAGTATCAGTGGGAGAGGCCTTCTTTTCTGATGTTTCCCCAGGCCTCTCTTCTTCCCTGATCTGTGCTCTGGATTTGTTCTATATTTAAATAAGATGGTGGATGGGAAGCTTTGCTGTCTCCTGTAGTTTTTGAAAGTTGAATAAAGTAGGGAATGGGGCACTAGGATTCAGAAACTACTTGCAAATTACAATATTCACTTATTATGGTATGTGTTCCCTGAGATCCACTTCCCACCACCACTCTCTATGGCGATGCATGGCAGAAACCAGTGCAAAAAACAATTATATACACACACACAGACACACACACAACCCCCAAAACAAACTGTAATAACAACAAAGTTAAACAAAACAAACAGCAACAACAACAAAAAACAAGAAATCTGAACACACACACGCCTAGGACAAAGTTAATGGAGAAGAAAAACAGAAAGACCAGGGAGGGCAAAAAAAGACCAAAGACCAAAAGAGCAAAAACAAACCAATAACAAAATTGGTAGATGAACACTCAATCTTTCACATACACACATAAACAGAAAACAACAAACAAAAGAAGAATCAGAAAAAGAAAGGAAAAAAGAAAAAAAAGGAGGGGGGATGCAGATCAAACCTTCACATACACATTTATGCACAAAGTAAAAATATTTTAAAAATAGATGAACTAACAAACAAACAGGCAGAAAATTTTAAATTTTTTGTTTTAATTAAAAGATGAACCTGCCCTCTTGTGGCAGACTCTGTAATTGTTCCTCTAATCTGGTCTCTTTTGCAGAGCTTCCACCTCTTTCACTCTCTCTCCAATGTCTGAAGCAAAGAAGGAAGAGAAGCAGTGGAGGTGAGTGGGCCTGCAGTCCTCTCCTCCCACTCTCATATGGCCAGGGAGATCCTCTTGTGGAAAGGTGAGGGATCACCTCTTACTCAGGTTTCTACTTGAGGGGCATGCCCCAGCCAGGCCTATCCTGGAATGGAGTTCTACTTTTGTGACTGACATCCAGGCTCCACCTGGGTTTGTCCCTCTCATTCATGACCCAGTTGTGTGGGTCTGATGTACAGAGGATTGCTGGAGAGGAGGGGGTTTGGGTCAGTCTGAGACATACCTTTGATCTCTTTTCAGTTCTTCCTCATTCTTTTCTGGCCACACCCTTTTCTGTCCACACCCAGGCTGGATCAGGGTAGGGTGTGGGGCACCTGGGACTCAGGGCTTGCCACATCCCTCCAAAGTTTGTGATTTCAGGAGATTCCCTCTGGGTCACAATCAACCCCCAAGTAGTTGTTCTGCCAGTCACAGAGATCAGGTCTATTGCTCCATGGTGAGCAAATTGGAGCACTTTCTTTCCCCACCTTCAAGATAGTGGTGGGATGCCTCCCTTGTCCTCTTTGGCAGGACTCTGCCTTTGGGCTTCCTCTGCAGTCCCTTCTGCCAGTGCCCAACCAGGCTCTGAAGTGGTGAGGCAAAGCCTGGAGCTGGCAGTCTCACCTGCTGCAGTAGTGAGGCAGAGCCTAGGGAAGTAGTCTCTCCCTGCAGCTTCTTCACAGAAAAAAATTTGTCTGTTAAAAAAATTGTGCTTGGTTTCTGCAGTCTGGGACAAGTCAGTGACCAAGCAGAGAGTCTGCATCACTAGCTGTTGCACCAGGGCCCAGGCCACTTGCTCATGAGCCCTCACTTAGTAAATCTCTACCAGCATTTTCTTTGCAGGAAGGGTTTTGTTGATTTTAAAAAATGGTGCTTGGCTGCTGCATCCCAGGAATTGCTAGCATCCAAGTCAAGCAGCTGCAGCACCAGCCACTGCCCTGGTCACTAGCTTTATAGCCCTCACTCAGTCAGCCACTCACCAGCATGCACACAAAATTTTCCATACACTTGTTAATACCAGAACTTGCATAGGCCTACTGGCTCAGCTGCCAGCTTCCCGACCCATAGCCATTTACAAGTTCTAATCTAACTTTGTTTTATTGTTCAAATTGGTGCAGCATTGACCATAGAAGCTCTTACCATTGCATCCTGCTTTCCTTGGTATACAATCATCCATGAGTGTGGTGACTTTTTGATTTTTGGTTTTTTTTAAGCACTTTTTTTCTTTCAGGCACTACAGTTATTTCAGACTCTTTCTGTGTTTTTTTATTTTTTATTTTTTAGTTTTTTGAGTTGGAGTCTCACTCTGTCGCCCAGACTGGAGTGCAGTGGCCGCTCCCGGCCACCGCAGCCTCGACCTACCGGGCTCCCACGATCCTTCCGCCTCAGCCTTCCGAGTAGCCAGAATTACAGGCATGCGCTACCACGCCTGGCTAATTTTTTGATTTATTGTAGAGATGAGGTCTCGCTGTCCAGGCGGGTCTCGAACCCGTGGGCTCAGGCAATCCACTCACCTCAGCCTCCCAAAGGCGCGGGATTACAGACTGAGCTACCGAGCCCGGCTTTTCTGTATATTTTTAAACCTGTCCCTAGGGTTCGCCATTTCTCTAAAGATTCCTAACACCTTTTATGAGAAAATAGTATTAGAAATCGAAATTTGGGAACCAGGAATGCTATTTACTACAGGGTTATTTTATTTGTGTGTCATGTCAGCTGACAGGGTAAGGACTTATGTGTGCAAAATATCCCATGTATATATACACATATGCTGTTACTATTTCTATATGTAAACACCTGTATTTATGTTAAGCTAAACATGGGTTCATACTCTGTCTCCAACTCAGGTCCATTATCACATGTATTATTTTAAACTCTTAACCATTACTTGTCTACATATTCCTATTACAATATTGAGAAAACTAACTTCATCGTCTGTCATTTGTTTTCTTTTCTAAGTCTGGAATAGAGTTATTCACTGCATAATGTTTCAATCAACAATGGACTGCATATATGATGGTGGTCCCATAAGATTACATGAACATATCTCTTTTATTGTACCTTCTCTATGCTTAGATATGTTTAGATACACAAATACTTACCATTCTATTTGCCTTCAGCATTCAGAAAAATAGCATGCTATACAGATTTGTAGACCAGGAACAATAGGCTATACCATATAGTCTAAATATGCAACAGGAAATGCCATCTAGGTTTGTGGGCACGATATTTGCACACTGATGAAATCACCTAATGACACAATTCTCAGAATATATCCACATCATTAAGCGACACATGTTCTACATGTATGTAACATCGAACTGTTAACCCATATCCCTGTGGGAAATAATTTTATTAAAATACTGTGCTTAGCTAAAGTTTTGTCTTCAGCTTTACTGACTCCACAGATTTCCAGTTACTTAGGTCAACACATTTTTGTAAGCTTTTTTGGGTCACATTCTCGCATTCTGCCTCTCATGGTGGAATACCCCAATATGCTAAAGGATGCTTTTTAAAATTTGCCTGCATTAAGATTCAATCTTTGCACTGTAAAATTCTTATTTTGAAAAACATATTGCATTTTATTTATAATTACAATATTATCCAAAATAGTTTTATCATCTTAAAAAAATACCCTGTTTTATTTATCTAACCCTCCCTCACTCCACCAAATTTCTACAAATGATTTGCTTTTTAAAACATAATCGTCTTGTTTTCAGAATGCTATGTGAAAGAAATAGCACCCTATATAGCATTTTCAGACTGGTTTATTTTACTTAGGAATACGCATTTATTTTATATATATATATATTAAAAGGTATTGGTTTTTTAAAGTTTTAAGTTTCAAATTCCAGCTGCTATTTACTGGTATGTAGAAAATAATTTTGCCTTTTTTTGTTTGTTTGTTTGTTTTTGGTTTTTTGCTTTTTTTGAATTGGAGTCTCACTCTGTCACCCAGACTAGAGTGCAGTGGCATGCTGGCCACGGCAGCCTCGACCTGCTGAGCTCCAGTGATCCTTAGCCTCAACCTTCCAAGTAGCTAAAACTATAGGTGCACACTACCAAGCCCGGCTAATTTTTGATTTATTGTAGAGATGAGGTCTCGTCAAGTTGCCCAGGTGGGTCTCAAACCCACGGGCTCAGGCAATCCACTCGCGTCGGCCTCCCACAGTGCTGGGATTACAGGTTGAGCCACCAAATCTGGCCTTAATTTTGCCTTTGTATATTACAGTTGTATCTGATCCTTGCTATGCTTACTTAATTTCAGAATATTTTATCTTGGTTCTTTGAGATTTTTCTACACAATCATATCATCTGTGGACAAAGTTAATTTTATTTCTTTTAATAAACATATATACCTTTTATTTTCTTTCTTACTTTTTTTTAATCTGTCTTAGCTAGTTCTTCAAATATGATATTGAATAGAGTTGTAATAGTGGACATAGTTGTCTTTTTGTTACTCTTACAAGAAAGCATTGAATTTCTCACAATTAAGTATAATGTTTGCCATAAGTTTTCTATAGATGTTCTTTTTCTAATTTAGAAAGTCCTCTCTATTTCTAGTGTGCCTAGAGTTTTTAATCACAAATATATGTCAGATTTTGTAAAAATCCTTTGCTGTATCTATTGATATAATTATATGGTTTTTCTTTATCCAACTAATATGATGGATTACATTAGATTTACAAATATTGAACTAGCTTTGCATATTAACTCATGGTGTATAATTTTCCCTACCAAGTGTTTGCTATATAGCCAATAAGCCTTTGTATTGCTTCAAGCAAATCTGCTTTGCCCTTGATGGCATACCTAGTCAGCAAAGCTAAAGCCCTATAGTTAACCTGCCACCCTCTTAAATAGGCAGTTCAGTGACTATCCATCATAAATTGAACAAACCCTTCAGGGCTTTACTGCTCACCATAAGAATTTTAATAAATTATTTGTCTCCTAAAAGAAGATTACTTAATGAAGGAGATGACAGGTGGAGATTCTAGTGCTAAGAGAAGAGTCTCTATTTCAGATTTATGTAAGTGTGACAATTTATTAAATTAAAAAGTCATGTTTAAAACTCTAGAGGTACTTTAATTTTTTAAAACTCCAAAGTGTATTTTTAGCTATATTGATTTTCCTTGACCACAGGTTTAAACTAAGCTGTAGTTGCACATTTAATAAATGAAGCTAGCTTAGTAGAGTAGGAAAGGAAGCCATAGTTTTAAAAATATACATCTTGAAACAACTATTAACATATTAATTCAAGATAACCATTTTTTTATTGTTTTAATAAAATCGATTGTGAAAATAGGATAATTACTCTTTTCTAATTCCACTTTTTTAGATCCAATATTCTAGAGACAATACCATTTTTATTTATTCTTTTCAGCTTTAAATTTAAAAATATATCTTAAGTGTCTGTCAATAACTCAATATACCCATTATGGAAATACATAAACTAGCACCTTCTTTTACTGAAAAAAAAGAATAATAATAAAGAAACATGGGAAAAGATAGGAAATAGAACTTTTTGAGCAGGAAGTGAGCTCAATTATTTACATAAGTTATAAATATGAATATTTTAGTTATACATAATACATAAATATAAATAATAAATAATATAATATATATTAAAGCAAAATATTGAGGTTAGAAATAATAGAAAAGGTAATGAAGAATTCCTAAGATTAAATGGTTTTCCCATAGTCATAAAACTAGAAAGTGGTAGAGATTATGTTCCAATCAGAATATTAGGATAGAGGGATCCAAGGTGCCCACAGTGGAGCAGCAGACTGGTGCCTCTCTTGCATAATGAGGCAAAGAGTAGGGATTCAGTCACTGATAGATACAGGCAACCTGAACAGTTTTGGATGGGTGAAGCCCATTGCACCCAACAGGGGTTTCTTTGAACACATAAAGACCAGAAATCAGGGTGCCATAGTAGCAGATGCTGGAATCTGAGCACATCATCCCCCGCCATGTGCCAGGCTTGTATTGGAACTGAAGCCCTGTCTTGTGTATAAGAGGGGATGAGTGATCCTGACACATTCTGGGTCAGTTCTTCTGCTCACAGCCACGTGAAAATCACTGATACCATGCCGGAGGAGTCCTGGTCAGGACACTGTAATGGGTGACTAGAACCCAGGAAGAATGGAGAACAAATCCATGCTCAGAACACACCCAAGTGTGTGCCCTTCAACAGTGGAGCTTGCTGACTGGCTCTCAGTCTAAAAAAGCTCACCTGAAGATTACATTCAGTTGTGCCCTGCCACGAGCGTCTGGTGGCCAATACCATGCCATCAGATTAGGAAGGATCTCTGTCTGTCCCATGTACCCATGGGGCAGATTATACCATGGCATAAAGCTCACTCTCTTTCAAGTACTGAGCACAGAATTGAATGAGGAGTGAACAACACAAAAACAAGCACACTTTTTTTCTGGAACGAAGGTTTCTGGGATGAAAACCACAAACAACAGGCAGGAGGTCCATCACCACAGTGGGTGAAGTATAGAGCCGAAATGAATATCCCTCTCTCTCTTTCACTTAGTGGTTGATATTGAATGAGAGAAAGGTCTTAGAACAGAGAGAAATGAACTAACTTCAAAACAACTAAACCCAAGAAGAAAAAGAGATGAGTTGCAGTTCACAAATGAGGAAGAAGCAATGAAGAAACACAGGGAATCCTGAGTTTTAAAGAGATGGCACCCCAAAAAGCATCTATCAGTGTACAAAAACTGGAAGCCCAGATTGATCTGCCCCAAATGACAGTCACAGAACTCTGAGATTGGATAATTAAAATGAATAAGAGAACCATGAGAAACTAGAAGTGAAATTCATTGAAGATGTACTGGAAGATAAAGTGAAGTTGGTCAATTTCAGAAAGGCCAATTCTGAAATACTGGAAGTGACAAACTTCATCCTGGAATTTAAAAACACAATAGCGAGCATAAGGATCAGGATCAATCTGGCAGAAAAAGAGTATCAGAACTTGAAGATCAAAACATGGAACTAACTCAGTCCGTCAAAAACATAGCAAAAATGTTCAAAAAGAATGAGCAAAACCTTAGAAAGTTGTGGGCCTGTGTCGAGAAACCAAATCTATGCCTGATTGATATCCCTGAATTTGAAGGGAAAACTGAGAACATCAGGGAAGAAAGCATTCTATGAAATCATCCAAGAAAACTTTCCACATCTTGCTGGAAAGGCAACGATTCATGTTCAAAAGATTCAGAGAACCCCTACAAGGTATCACATGAGAAGACCATCCTCAAGACACATAGTAGTTTGTCTCCACAAAGTAAACATGAAAGAAAAAAGCCCAAAGGCAGCAAGAGAGATAGATCAGATCACCTACTGGGGAAGACCTATCAGAAATGCTCCAGACTTATCTGCAGAAACACTACAAGCCAGAATGGATTGGAGTCCCATTTTTAACATTCTCAAAGATAAGCAATTCTAGTCAATATTTTATACCCTACTAAGCTAAGTTTCATCTGTGACAGAGAGCTAAAATTCTTCACATGTATCCAATCTCTAAGAGAATATATTTCCTCTATTTCAACTCTTGAGTGAATGCGTAAGAAGATGTTGAACACAGAAACAAAAGAATGATCATACCCATCACAAAAGTATAGGCAAGTACAGAGTTAACAGAACATACAGATCATTCACAAAATGAAATTTCACACATATATAAATAAAAAGGTAAAAAGGAGCAAAACAACCCCCTAAGAGCCCTATGATAGGAATATAATCTCACATTTTGATAAATAATTTGTAAATGGACTGACAGAAGATGCATAGAGTGGCAAACTGAACAAGGAAGCATGATCCAATATTTTGCTCCCTCCAGGAAACTCATCTCATTGCAAAGGACACCCAGAGGCTCAAAGTTAAATGCTGAAAAATTACTTTTCAGGAAATGGAAGCAGAAAACAGTAAGAGTAACTATTCTGATATTAGGCAAAGCAGATTTCAAGCCATCAAAAATTAAAAAGGACATGGAAGGATACTACATAATGATAAAAGACTCAATCCACCAGCAAGAAATATTGATCTTAAACATATATTCACCCAACCCCAGAGTACCAGGTTTCATAAAGCAACTACTAAGTAAACTGAGAGGACATTGACACTCACACAATCATAGATAGAGACATTAATACCTTGTTAACAGCCCCAGATAGATCATCAAGGCAAAAAACAAACAAACAAAAAAAGGAGATCCAGTACCTTAACACTCTACCAAATGAATTTAATAGACACCTACAGAACACTTTATCCAACAACTACAGAGTATACATTCTACTCATCAGCACATGAAACATACTCTAAGATTGATCACATTCTCAGAAATAAATCAAGTGTGAACAAATTTCAAAAGGTCGAAATAACACCATGCTTCATTTCAGATCATAGTGGAATAAAAATAAATATCACCAGCAACAAGACCTCCCCCCAAAACCACACAAAAACGCAGACAATAAACAACATGATGCTGCTGAACAATGTCTGGGTCAACACAGTAGCAATACAGAAACCAAGACCAAAAAAAAAAAAATCCTGGAAGCAAACAAAAACAAAGACATCAGAATCTCTGGAATGCCATGAATGTCTTGTCTGACCTAAATCCAGTTAGGATGGCTATTATTAATAATTCAAAAGCAACAGATGCTGGTGAGAATGCAGAGAAAAGGAAATACTACTAAACTGTTGGTGGGAATAAAAACTAGTACAACCTCCATAGGTAACAGTGTGGCAATTTCTAAAAGATCTAGAAATTGACCTTTCATATGACCCAGCAATCCCACTTTTGGTAAAGTGTTTCATTATTTTGTGGCTATTGTGAATGGATTGTGCTTTTACCCAGAGTAAAAGTTACCCAGAGTAAAAGTTACCCAGAGTTACCCAGAGTAACTCAAATCATTCTATTAAAAAAGACACCTGTGCATGTGTGTTTATTGCAGCACTAGTCACATCAGCAAAAACATGGAATCAACTGTGTTGCCCATCACAACTAGACTGGATAAAACAATGTGGTTCATATACATGATGAAATATTACACAGCCATAAAGAAGGACAAAATTATGGACTTCACAGAAACCTGTCTGGATTTAGAGTCTATAATACTCCATGATCTATCACATAAACAAAGAACTGAATACCACATGTTCTCACTCATAAGTGGGTCCTGAAGATTTAATATAATACTATAAGAAAGGAACCTCCCACTGATTTTATTTTATTTTAAAGATGTGGGGTTATGTGCCCCAGGATGACTGCTAGTGGGGGAACATAACATCAATAAGGTTATGTGATCCAAAACCAGGTGAAGCAAGGATCAGTGGGAGGTCCAAACTTCACCTATACATCGACCACTTATGTAGCTAATCCTGATATGTACCCCACATCTTTAAAATAAAATAAAAGGAAAAAAAGTAAATCAAGGGTGACACAAACAAAAAAATCCCATGTACATGGATTGGAAGAGTCAATATTGTCAAGATGCTCATCCACTCAAATAAATCTACAGATTCAATGCAATACCCATCAAATTACTTATATTATTCTACACAGACCTAGAAACAACAATACAGAAATTTGTATGGAAACAAAACAGAGCACAAGTAGCCAAAACAATCATCAAAAGGAACTACGTGGGAAGTATTACAATTGCAGACTTTAAACTATATTAAAATTCTGCAGTAACCAAGACAGCATGGTATTGGTACAAGAATAGGCACATAGTCTAAGGAAATAGGACAGAAATTCTGGCAGTAAAAACATGGTCTCTCAACTAACTTATCTTTGACAGAAAGTCACCAATAGCAAACATTGTGGAAAGGAGACTGTATTTACTAAATAGTGTTGGGAATACTGGCAAGCCAAATGCAGAATAATGAAACTAGACTCATACTTATCACCTATACAAAAATCAACTCAAAATGGATCAAGAACCTAAATGTAAAACCTCAAACCATAAGAATTCTAAAAGAAAATGTAGGAGCCGGGCTCGGTGGCTCAGCCTGTAATCCCGTGCCTTTGGGAGGCTGAGGTGAGTGAATTGCCTGAGCCCGCGGGTTCGAGACCCGCCTGGGCAGCGAGACCCCATCTCTACAATTAATCAAAAAATCAGCTGGGCATGGTGGTGCATGCCTGTAATTCCGGCTACTCAGAAGGCTGAGGTGGAAGGATCGCCGGAGCCCAGCAGGTCGAGGCTGTGGTGGCCGGGCGCGGCCACTGCACTCCAGTCTGGGCGACAGAGTGAGACTCCAACTCAAAAAAAAAAAAAACAAGAAAATGTAGGAAACAGCCTTCTGGACATCAGAGTAGGCAGTGAATTCATGACCAAGTCCCCAAAAGTGAATGCTACAAAAGCTAAGATAGACAGATGGAACCTCATTAAACTGAAAAGCTTTTGCACTGCAAAAGAGACCATCAAGAGAGTAAAGAGATAACCTACGAATGGGAAAATGTGTTTGCAATTTATGCATCTGATGAAGACCCAACATCTAGGATCTACGGAAACTCAAAGTGAAAGGAATAAAACAAACAACCCCATTAAAGAGTGGGAAAAGGGCATGGACAGACACATGAAAAAAATGCTTAGCATCACTAATCATCAGATAAATGCAAATCAAAACTATGATGAGAAACTACCTCTGGCAATAATGGCTGTCATTGATAAGTCAAAAGACAACAAGTGCTGGTACAGTTGCAGAGAAAAGGGAACATATCTCCATTGTTGGTAGGAATGTAGACTAGTTGACTAGTTCAACCTCTATGAAAAGTAGTGTGGCAATTTCTAAAAGAACTAAAAATTGATCCTCCATATCATCCAACAATTCTTCTTCTGGGAATATAACAGGAAGAATATAAATTGCTCTACCAAAAAGACACCTGCACATGCATGTTTGTTCCCACACTATGCACAATAAAAACAAAACAAAACAAAACATGGAAACAACCCTGCTTCCCATTGAAAGGACTAGATAAAGAAAATATGATACATATACACAGTGGAGCAATGCAGTCATAAAGAACAAAATCGTGGACTTTGCTGCAACTTGGATGCAGTTGGAGACCATAATACACAGTGAACTACCACAGAAACAATGAATGGACTACTTCATATTCTCACTCATAAGTAGACCCTGACAATAGTCACATTAGCACAAAGGTGGACTTGACAGTCACCGGGCATTGCTATAGGAGGAAAGGAGGGAAAATGTGAAGGGCATATGAGAACATTGAAACCTGAACTTCACTTGCTTGCAGCCTATTATATACTAAATCCTCAATTAAGAAGTAAATAAATTACCAAAAATTAAAATGTCATGATAGATTAAAATATACAAGAATAACCCTCATAAATTAATATAGCTGGATCCAGAAGTCTCCAGTGTTAAGTTTCGACTTAAAATATTTTCATAACATCTAGTCTTGTTTCTGTTCTATATAATCCTCCTGACATTCAGGTCTTCATAACTTGCTTGAGTCTTGCAGGTTTGACCTTTATTTCTCTGCTTCACACAAGGAGTATAGGAAAGAGGAAGCCCTCTATATGTTCAGCTTGTTTACCTTGGACCCAGTGCACTCTGCAGGATCAGGTCTGTAATTGGCACTGATCCTGACTTTCAATATTTTCATTATCCCAAGATCAGTCTGGTTGGAATAGACTTGAACTCTGCTAAGATAGTGACATTGACCTAGTTTGTTTCAGGGGAGCTGCTGACTTTTCCTGATTTTCCTAGGGCTAATCCACCATAGCTGATCATGTGTTCTTCATCTGAGTTGACCTTTACAAGGAGCCTGATCCTTCTGGGAAAGAAACTGCAGCATTTTGCTCAACAGAATATCTGCAGGATCTCTTGTCCTTGGCAGTTGCTTGATTCTCTTCTGGAATGTAAAGTTCCTCAACCTTGGATCCACTTCTATTCTATATGCTTCTTGAATAGATTCCCTTTCAGGACCATCTTTTTCTTTGTGGGGGGATCTAAATTAATACCCTGTATTTATTCTTAGACATGAAAAAAACACTCTGGTTCCTGGTGCCCCAGTGTACATTCTCTGTCCTTCAGCTCTCTCGCTCAGTCTTACCGCTTCTGGTTTTGTCTCTGATACAGAGAATGAGGGGATGACAACTTAGTTTTCTATTGTCCCTAGTATGATGAGCTCCTAGAAATTCATATCAGGTATCAAAGTGGGACCATTTAAGTTCTTCTGGCCTTCCTTACCCATAGGGGAAAAGTCAAATAGAACATTATCCAGGGTGGATAAAAACTTTTCTGTAATCATGTGTTTTCCATGAAATGTTTGACATTTTTCTGTAAGGATCTACACTGGAGTCCTTGTCTGTGGAGTCTGCCTCTAAACCAAGGGTGCCTAATATGGGAAAAGGAACAAGCTCAGAGTTTTTTTGTCTGACACAGTTTTAAAGATTCAAGGACCTCGAGTGGTAAACCCTAACTTTGTCACTCACAAAATTGTATCAAGTATGCTTCCAGCACCTGTCTAGTGCCTAGCTCAAGGAAGAAGATCTCCAAAAGATATTGAGGTGATAGCTCTTGACCCA
Source organism: Carlito syrichta (assembly GCF_000164805.1). NCBI lineage: Eukaryota > Metazoa > Chordata > Mammalia > Primates > Tarsiidae > Carlito > Carlito syrichta. The sequence goes on along the minus strand of NW_007256525.1, from coordinate 243,411 downwards.
ATAGGGTGGCACTTTTTTTGTATTCTATGCATATATGAGACTTCTTATGAAGGGTCGAGAGAGAGGTGGCAGCTATCTATGAAGAATGGACACTTTGATTAATATGATTTTTTTTCCGACCAAGGTTATATGGATGTTTTCTGGATGATTTGCTTTGATTCTCCATATGATCATGAAAATAAATTATTCTTGAGTGAATCACTGAGTCTCTTTTTCTCTCCTTTTCAGTATTATCTTCCTGACACTTCATTGATGTATTTCTGAGTTTCTTGAGTCCCAGATCCTTCCTTAAGTTATTTTCTTGATAGATGTTTCTAAGGCCTCTCCCCTAGAAGTTTCTTGGTTGCTTCAACTCAATCATTAGATTTGTGGTGCTTTGGTCCTCTATCACAGAGGGTCATGATAGTCCACATTTACCCTTTGGCTTACATATTCCTGGTTATTTGCTCTGAGGCTGCATGAGTGCCTGAGTTTTTGCAATTTTGCAGGACAGGCCTATTTTGAAGGTGATGCTAGAGTTTTTTCCACATCTCCTTGCTGACAGTCAATATTTCAGGAAGATTGAACACTATCACTTTGGCATTAGGAGGTCAGGCTGTCCTGGGGAATTTTGTGAGCTGGAAGACTAAAGGCTTTCTAAACTCTTTGGACTTCTAGTAGTAAACTAAAACTTTCCACTTGCTTCTTCCACAAGCAGCAAGATTAAAAAAATCTTTTATCATAAAATTTGTGCTTCTTTCTGGATTCTAAGGAGTGACACTTCACAAACTCTAATGTGTTGGAGAAAATGTTATTAGAAGTAAGATAGTCTTGGGCCTGGGGTCATATCTGAGCCAAATGTCTGGGTTGTAATTGTGTCAGGATTTCAAGGGATAGATAGGTCTTAGCTTTGAGGTGAATTAGAGTCCACAACTGACGAAGAACTGAGGATTCTTTACTCATGTTGATTCCTGGGTGAATATTATATATTTTTCTGGATAAGACAAAGGTAGCCACTCTAAGGAAACAGCTACCAGAGGCAAATGCAGTAGCTGCTAGGAACTTGCTGTGTTTAGAAAGAAGTTTCCAAAAGAACTGACTACATTTCTGGTGAAAAAGTTCCCCCAAGTTCTTGGGACTAATTAGACAGTTTGACTAGTTAGTCAGCTACTTGGATTACCCTTCAGTCAATTAGCAAAGTCGTGGATCAGGGTAACTCTGCTCCTCAAATTATTCTAAGATATTAAGAGCATTAAGTTTATAGCCTGATCTCATTTTTTAAAAAAATAATTATTTCTTCTTTTCTTTCACCTGCCCTATCTGGAAGTCTACTCTCTTTAGGACTCAAATCTGCAAGTTTTTCCGGACATTGTCTCTACCCAAAGAAAGTTTCCCAGTCTCCATATTGTTGGTTGTAGAATATCCTCAAAGTCAAATGAATGAGTGAATAAAAAAAAATATTTTTGTGCCGGGCTCAGTGGCTCAGCCTGTAATCCCGTGCCTTTGGGAGGTTGAGGTGAGTAGATTGACTGAGCCCGCGGGTTCGAGACCCGCCTGGGCAGTGAGACCTCATCTCTACAATAAATCAAAAAATCAGCTGGGCGTGGTAGCGCACGCCTGTAATTCCGGCTACTCAGAAGCCGAGGTGGAAGGATCGCCGGAGCCCTGCAGGTCGAGGCTGCGGTGGCCGGGAGAAGCCACTGCACTCCAGTCTGGGTGACAGAGTGAGACTCCAACTCAAAAAAAAAAAATTATTGATGGAGAACACAGTATGAGAATGTTGGAAGGGACAATTCTTTTACAGATGTCTGTGACAAGAAGGCTGAAGTAGGCAGTTATCAGTTATGAGTGGTCTATAGCTGATAATATTGGAACAGTAGAGGTCAACAAATCAGGACACACTTGGGCTGAACTATTTGGGGCATTGTTCTATAGGATAAGAATCATATAAGATTGGGTTAGACTTAGCATGGTATGTGGGAGTTGTAGTAGGCATAATAATAAATTCAAAATATGTTCATATCCTGATTCCTGGAACCTGTGAATATGTCACCTTACAAGAAAAATGGAATAAAGGTATTAAGTGGAATTAAGGTTGCTCATCATCTGACCTTAAAATAGAGAAATCAACTTAAAATATTTAATGTAATCCAGGGTTCTTAAGTGGGAAAGAGGGAAGCAGAAGAGTTAGGGTCAGAAAAATATGGTTTGGGACTTAACTGGTCATTGTTGGATTTGCAGATGGGAAGGGAGCACAAACTAATGAATTCAGGCAGCCTCCAGAAGCAGGAAAAGGCAAGAAAATAGATTCTCCCATAGGGTCTGCAGAAAAATGCAGCCCAGCTTACAACTTGATTGTAGCCCAGTGAGACTCATTTCATACAATCTGTTCTTTTAAGGCATCGTTTGTGATAATTTCTTGTAACAGACATAAGAAAGAAACCCTGTGTTAATGAAAGAGAGAGGGTTGGTTGGAGGATGACACACAGATCAATCAGGTAGATTCCTAGAATTGTTGAAGTTGGTGAGAAACTGACATACTGAGAGAAAGTGGGTTCAGGTGAGTATTCTCTCTTTTTGTTTCTTCACTGAACAAGATGGCAAGAGGAGCTGGAATTCTTTAGGAAAACGACAGAGCTTTGTTATTCGTGAATAATATAGTTTTCTACACTGAATCTATGGACTCGGTGTTTTTTCCAAGTTATTTATTTGTAAAGTTGGTAAACACTTTGTATTGCTCTCTCTTTATAAAACTCAAATAAAAAAGTGCTTTATGCACATGATTCTCAATTGATATGTCAGTCAGTAGCTCTCTGCTGAGGACAGTGCAGGTCTATGGCATATACAGGGGTATATGTGCTCTGTCAGGTAGGATTCTGCTCCCTAAGCTCAACACTCAATATTTAGCATCTGACAGTGGCATTCAGATACTCAGTCTTGCTCTCCAGGTCATCCCAAAGACAGAAGCTAAGTACAGAAGTGGCTTATAAAAACAACACAACAACAACAATAAAACAGAATGCTTTAACATTTGTGTGATTCTGCTTCCCTACAAGTAAGTCTTAATAATTCACTCTATAGATAAATCAGTGTTTCAGCCTCATCTTGGAGTTCCTTTCCAACATCCATATAGTGTCGTCTGTGAACTTTGGATAGAAAACTTAGTATTCCACTTTATTCTCTGTCCTGTCTAAACTGTTCCCATTTTTTCATGAGATGTTCCAACTCACATGTCTATTGATTTAGTAAAACTGGAAGAGAAACTTTAAAAGCAAAAGCAATAACAACAAAAAACAATCAATGTATGTTGGGGGCCAGATGTAGGACTTTTAAAAATCTTATTTTTTTCTAAAATCAGAATGAATTTTCTAAAGATATATTCACCTGTTTTAAGACTGATACATAAAACAGGAAGAAGACTCTCATATTCTACAGGAAGATAAAAACATAAAATGTCTTAGTAGGTCGAGTTTGAATTCATTCATGTGGCACTACAGCTGCTCAGAAAATGGCGATCTTTCTCTTTTTTATACAACATACTGCTGTCTCAGGAAACTGGGCACAGAGCAAGTGCTCTATGACCTACAGAGTTATGGAAAATTTACAGAGTCTTTAGGGTGAAAGAAGAATCAAAAGGAGAAGGTACGCTCCCAATCTTTTCCCCATCATCCAACCAAGAGGATCCAACCACTTATCCTGAACTATCAGATTTTTCTACTCTTCTCTGGGTCTTGCTATTTTTCAACTCAACCCTTTCGGAGTATCTGTATTTATTCCTACATGCTTAAACTTCAGTCACTTTCAAAGTACGCTCTGTTTGAAGCAATATACCTATCAAGATGCTTTATCTACTGCTCAAAACAGTTTTTGACCCCTTCAATTTTTATGCCTTTTAATGCTTCTACTGTTTCTTATTTTACCTCTTCCACATTGGCATAAACTTTTCCTTTGAGGACTCTATATCTGGAGAAACAAAAAAAAGTCGCTTGGGGCAAGATTGGGTAAATATAGAGGGTCCCTAGACCACTTACCTAGTGGAGAATCCTGTACTGCAAGGAGCCTGCCCTCCAAAAGATACTACTGGTTTTTTTGGGGGGGGGGTCCTCTCTCGATCGCAGTACAATTTTCTGTTTATACCACAGAAAGCCAGAATTAGATTGGTCTAGCTTTACTGCTTGAAGTTCTCAGCTTTGAAATTATCAATTTCACAGCCTTGAAAGCCAAGAGTTTTCCTAGAAATCTTTGCTCATTATAAGATCATTATACTCATAGAATCTCTTCTGTCTTCAGTGCTAGTGTCCCCACATCATCTGGTCTTGTCTTGACATAGACCTTAGCAACTCTTCAAGTATACTCAGGACAATCTACTTCCATAAAAAAGCATGAGTGAACAAAGTAGCCTTTATTAAATATATTGCAAGAGTACAAAAGTGTTGAGAGAGATGCTAGCATAACACACAGAAAATAATCTAAACTCTTCTCTTAGCAGTCATTTGTCTTCTTTGTATCTTTTGAGCTTCTCTGACCCTAAGGCTCCTCTTGGAGACAGAGTTTTTAACTTGCTGGTTCTCACTCCCAAGTCTCCTAACATTTTCTATGTTTAAACTGAGTAATTCAAGTCTCCTAATTTGTATGTCAAGTTGCATACCTAAATCCATCTTTATTTGGAGAGTAAATGAGAACTTCTTAGCAAAACCCAATCTCTTGTGCATTTATCTGGAGTTACACAGAGCAGGATATATGGTTGTGTTAAACTACATCAGTGTTAACTTCCTCTGTGAATAGTTTCATGATTTTTCCCTTCTATTCTCTAAATTCCCATTTAAGTCACTATTGTTGGTTTTTAAATATATACATATTAAATAATTAATGAGATGATATACTTGATGGCATATATAAATGTAGATATATTTGTAAGTGTATTCCCATGAGTATTTCTTCCTTTGTGATTCATGCCCATAACAGAGACATGAAGAGCTTCATAATTAAGATTAGAAACTGTTCAATTCAAGCACTAAATAATTTATTCACATCAATTTCCTCAGTTGTACTCTAATTCTAAAGGGACAATCTTGGTCCAGACACCAAATCTTTCTATTAATATGATGGAAATTTAGTAGGGTTGGCAGGTTTTTCATTGCCCAATTTATTCTATAACCCTCATACTTTCTCTTCAGTCAGGCACCATCTAAAAAAATGTAGAACTTAAGCTCCCTCACCCTTATTTACTATACCTTCACCGCTGGAGGTCTTTCTGTGTAGAAAATTCCCTGTGAATATCCTGGAATCTCTGTCTTCATTATTTATGTCCTGATTCTGACCCTGGCAGACTCTAAAGACCCAGCATTATTATATGTAAAAAACAAAAAACAAACATACAAAACAATTTTTCTCAATTTGAACAAGGATAGACTTCAGAAACAGACTATCAAAGTAATATAGGAGCTATAAAATAATCCATAAAGTTTATTTTTCAACAATGACAGTATCAAAAACAAGCAAAGAAAATCTGGGAAACTTAAAAGAGACTAAAGAGATATGATAACTAAATACATTATGCGACCATAGAGTAGAATCTACACCAATAGATTATAATCCATAGACTATAAAATATGTATTGTTGAATAAATACAACGATATAAAGAATGTTTCAAGATGAATTGAAATGCAGTTGGCAGATATGATAAAATTATGTGTAAATATTTAATGTAAGGGACTTTATGATTGACTATGGTTACACTTTTATTTTTAGAAACTACTTTCTGAAGTATTTAAGGTTAAAAGGTTAAACTTTCTCTCAATGATTTGGAAAAAAGCTTAACACATTTACTTTGTAGCAGATAAGACATTAAGACTAGGTTATTCTGGATACGGGGTATAGAGGACATTCCTAACTATACTTGTAACTTTCTGTAAGTTTGAAACTGATAGACTAGGCAAGTTAGACTAGGAAAACTTTCATTCCAAGTTCATTGATGCCTGCAGCTGCTGGTGCAGAACCACACATACAAGTAAGAAGCCTAACTATAGGTAACTTCACCCTTACCTAACAGTTAGGCTCTTATCAGATATACATGAAGCACTGTAGTCCATCTATCTGAACATCTGTGGATGAAAGCCAACCACAAAAGATGGAACTAGCTTAGAGATCCTGAAGCATAAGCACCAATAACCAAGGTTGACCTAAGATAACCATACACCTTCATTGTAATTCTGTTAACATGAAATTACCCTAGGGGAGCTTCCCACTCCTATCATACACTGGCTCCATGACAGTACCAGTAAGACCCAGTAAGGCTTGAAACTCTCCTACCTGGTGTGAGGGAGAAGTAACAGAGACCCAGCCCTAAGACCACACACTTCTAGGAAAGACTCACCTCTAAACTCACTCTTCAATACTCCTAAGAATAAGATCTAGCTCAACAATAGTCGGGGGCAGAAACAACAGCTTTCTGTAGGTTTTTTCTGTTTACTTTTCTCTTCTTTGCTTAAAAAGCTACTTGCTTTTCCTGCTTCTCTGTTTGTCTGTTTGTGAATTTATTCCACATGTGAGCACAATAACACAAGAACCTGTTATCAACTTTCTCATGCCCAGAAGAGCATCTCTTCTCCTAGTAACAAAACTGCACACAATAAAAAATAGTTTACTTGATTTTACTTCCATTTTGAGGATCTCTTAGTTTGTCACAAAGTCACCACTACTTACAGCCTTCAGAAGTATGCCATTCACACTTTAAATCAGCTGTACCAGATCCTGTCCCAGAATTAAAAATATATATATATGTATTATGTGTATATACATACATACAGATACATATGTATGTGTATGTATGTATGTATGTATATACACATACACACACACTTATCAAGAATGGGTACACTTATGAAAACTAAGGTTTTTACATCTCACCCAGGTTATTCAAAATACTCAAAAAAAAAAAAAACAAGAAAGCAATACACAAAACTTCAAGAATACAAAATAAAGAGAAAAATACAAAGAATTGTGCTTATAGTATGTAGGTTTCAGATCCAAAGACTCTAAGGATTTCAGAGTCCAACACAACAAAGTCCAAATCATTTTTATTTTTTAACACTGATAAGATGTGTGACTTGTACATTTTAGTTTCTTGATATTTGGTTTCCACATCAACGATATAAAGATAAAAGTCCCAGACTACGAAAAAAAATGTGCAAGCATATGATGAAGATTTTTGGTAAAAGAGGAACAAGGAGGAATAACTAGCAACATCAGAAAGGAAAATATCATATCCAACCACCATAATTAAAGCAGGAGACAATTTATGTAATTAGGAAAGAGTGATTCAATATATTCTGTTGAGACAAATGAGTATCTGAGCATAAGTGTATTTTCATATGATGGAAAACTGAAGGTAGAGATGTTGTCCAGGAGCACCTGGGCACTAACTTTACCGTTCTCCCACTGGTGATGCTCTGCACCTTCCCATAAGGAACATATATAGGGAATTGAATGCTCTTATCTAAGTCTATATACTTTCCCAAAGTAATGACAAAACCAGCAATCATAAGATATCAAAATAACTCAGCTTCCATATCTAGCAGGTGAGGACATCATTCAAGACTCTAAACATCTAATAAATTGCCAGTGAGGTGCTTCTATCTGCTTCTCGCATGGGTGGACACCTCTATTGAAAATGCTGTTTGTATTTACCTTAATACTATAAGAAAGGAATTGGCAGTAGTGGGATACTGCCTGGGTGAAAATTTGGTCACAACCTGGGATGCAGAGGCAATCTCCACACTCCTCTAGGATTGACCATCACTGATCCAGAGAGGAAACATCAGGAGTGGACAAGAAGCGATGGACTCCCTAGCCCCCATGCTGGACCGGGAACAGACACATCAGATCTTTATGATTGGTCTTTATGATTTAATATTATCATGCTATTTTTATTTTTCTATATGAATCCATATTCATTTTATTTGTTTTCTGGAAAAGATGTTAACAGTGGAATTCCTAGCAAAAAGATTATACAGTCCTTTCCCTTTTTTAATTCTATGGAAGTGAGAACATGACAACAGAAAAGATGTATTTTTGCAAAAAATATATAAAAGCCTTCCTTCTGTGCCCTACATGAGCATTTGAGACCCTGAGACAAAGGTTAGAGGAAAGGGTTTATTCCAAAGGTGATACCAGAGGCACTGGCTGAGGAGAAGGGAAATGAGACAGAGAAAGGAAGTACATTTTGAAGCTGGAAGTCAGTGTGACATTTGTGTTCTCAGAGTCATCCCACCGGAGGAGGGATCTCTGACTTACAGCTGGTCCCACGTAGTATTAATTCTCTGGCCCTTCAAGCCTGTCAGAAGTCTGGGAATAGCAGGCTCTGGATGGCAGAGTGAATCCTTTGGGATTGAGAAGCCAGTTGAGCATGACAGTCACAATGTCTGAGAAGATGTGGGCAGGAAGCTTCAGATTAGCTTCAAATACTTTGACATGTACTCATAGTGATGTGCAAGTTTCAAACTTATCTTCTCACCACTGCCCTCATCCAGCCACTCCTGAGTGGTGGGCTCCTTAGGACTCCCAGAAAGAGATCATCAAGAAAGGGAGTAACTCCTCTGAGGACAGCTGAAGATGACCCTCAGGTACACCTACATAATGTTCGCTAATGATAGACTAAACAGACATGTTCAGCTTCTAGAAAAATAGGTAACTTTTATCAGGGGATGCTCCTCCCTCATGTAAGCATTCTCAGTTCATGTAAAAGGATGGGACATGTTGGTTTAAATCAGGACAGTTGGAGATCAGAAACCCAGTGTGCAGGATCTTAAGCCATTCTTGGGGGTCTCTTGGGAGGAAGCAGCAGAGACTGGCTGCTCTCAGCACCAGGCACCAGTTCCACACCACCACCTGCAGAGTGCCTGGGGCACTGGCAAAGGGAACCATGGGGAGAGCACTGGGAGGAAATCTGGAACTAAGCCCCACTGTAGTAAGAGACACCAAGAGCTGCCACTTTCTCTGTCCCAGGACTGAGCAGAAACCTGCTTTGTCCTCCATCCCCCACTGGCTATGTTCAGCCTCCAACCTTGGACCCAGAGGCAATCTCCACACTCCTCTGGGATCGACTATCACTGATCCAGAGAGGAAATGTCAGAGACAGACATGGAGAGGCGGTCGCTCTGGCCCCATGCTGGACCAGGCACATGCTGGTGTTTCAGAAAGAAACCTGAATTTTCATAAACAGCCACAGAGGAAGATTTTTTTTTCTTTTCTCTATTTTTGTTTATGTTTTAGTAATTCCCTTGTTTTTTGTTTTTTAGATTTTCTGTTTCTGTATGGTTATTTTTGAGGGTGAGTACATCAACAAGTTTTTGTTGTTTGTTTGCATGTTTATTTATTTGTATTTTCTTTTTGTTTGTTTGTTTGTTTATACATTAGTTGGTATACTTGTCTGTTTTCCTTTTCCTTATCCTCTATCTTCATCTTTCTTTAGTCTCCCTTCTCCCTTTTTCTGTTCTTCCCTTTTTACTTATCTCATTTTACTCACAAGGGACATACATACACCCCCACCACAAGGATAGATTGTGAGGTTCCAGGAGGCCCATACACATTTCAGTGACTACTATAATCTGCAGATAGCTTCAGAACTACAGCTCACCCCATCATGCCTTAATCAAATTGCAAAAGTACAAAGGCTGAAAAAGTACAGCCTTCCATCCCTGTCTTGCTTCTAAGTTAAGCAAATACAGAGGATCTACATGATGAAGAATAGGGGATTGAGCCAACAAAAGTAAAAGCTATCCTCCCATAACCGAGCAACACAATTATAGAAGGGGGAGGAGCAGGGGGAGGAAAACCATCACAAATGAAGAAGAATCAAAGGAAGAATTCAGATCCCATATAGAAGACTCCTAAAGGACAGCACCTGAAAATACAGACTTTGGAACTCAAACAGTGAAGAGCCCCCAGAAGGACAAGTCACAAACTTCAAACCAAGAGATCAAGATATTTATAGAGAGAATGAATAGAAATTAGGAGAGACAAGAGGAAAGAATAAAGGAGTTGATAACTGAAATGATGACAATATAGTACATAAAATAAATAACAAATGGACAAGTATGGAAAGGAAAATAAACCAAGCTGAAGAGAGAATCTTGGAGCCTGAGGATCAAGATATGGAACTAACCCAAACTGTTAAAAACATAGGAAAGAAACTTAAAAAGACTGAACAAAGTCTCCAAGAGAAATGTAATTATATTAAGACACTGAGTCTAAGATTAACTGGCATTCTTGAGGCAGATAGAGAAACAGAGACCACTCTGGAACCAACATTCCCAATTAACCAAGAAAACTTCCCTCATCTCATCAAAGAGGAATTCATTTCTTTATGAACACACATCAAGAAAATGGAAAGATCACAAGATAACAGCCTAATAAATCACCTAAGAGAGTGGAAAAGACATGATCATCAAGTTCCTAACTTCAGCAGAAGAATCCAGATCACCAAAAGAAAAGCCCAAATACAGAACATAAAGACAATAATATAATAGAAAAAAAATTAATGAAACAAAAAGCTGGCTCTTTGAAAGGATAAAGAAGATTGATGTACTCCCAAATCAGGTTGAACACAAAAAAGAGAGAAAAAGCCAATATAAACACAATCAGAAATGCAAAAGATCAAATCACAATGAACTCTGAAGAAATACAACATATTTTCAGATTACTATGCATACCCACAAGGAAATAAACTTGAAGGCCTAAATGAAATAGAGGACTTTCTAGCATAACACAACCTCCCAAAGTTGAAACAAGAAGAAACTGAGACATTAAATAGACCAATAACAACACAAGAAATCGACTCCATCAAAGGACACTACCCAATGTCCTGGACCAGATGACTTACCAGGGGAGATCTACAAAACATATAAGGATACCAATCCTACTGAAAGTGTTCCAAGCAATTGAGAAAGATAGAACTCTCCCAAAATCATTTTATGAAGCTAACATCACACTGATTCCCAAACCAAGTAAAGATCCAACAAAGAAAGACAGCTGCAGGCCAATAACCCTGATGAACAGAGTTGCAAAAATAATCAACAAGATTCTAGAAAATCAGATTGAACAACATCTCAAACACCATCGACCATGGCTAAGTAGGCTTCATCCCTGGGATAAAGGGCTAGTTCAACATCTGCCAGACCATAAATGTAAATATATACATCAACAGATGTAAAAATGGAAATCTCATAATCGTATCATAAAGGCAGAATAAGCTTTTGATAAAATCCAGCATCCCACCTTGATAAAAACCCTTGAACACCTAGGCATAGAGGAAATATATGTCAAAAGAGTAGGAGCCATCTACAATAAACCCACAGTCAACATATTGCTAGATGGACAAAAATTGGAAGCATTCCACATGAAACAACAATAAGACAAGGCTGCTCACTCTCACCCCCCTTTCAACATAGTGTTGGAAGTCCTAACTAGAGAAATCAGAAAAGAGAAGGTAATCAGGGGTATTCAAATAGGAAAAGAGAAAGTCAAGTTATACCTCTTTGTTGGTGATATGATTCTGTACCTCGAAAATCTAAGTGAATCTGTTAAAAAAAAACCTTCTTGCTAAAGGACTTTAGCAAATTCTCAAGGTACAAAACAAACATGCAAAAGACAGTCATATTCTTATATACAAACAACACGCAGGCACAGAACCAAATAAAAAGCACAATTCCATTCACAATAGCCACAAAAAATGAAATACTTTGGATTCTTCCTAACCAGAGTTGTGAAAGATCTTTACAATGAAAACTACAAAATACTACTCAAAGAAATCAAGTATTGAACTTCCTGCAAGATGGCAAAAGAGCAGGTTGATCAGTAAGACTCTCTGGGAAAGGGAATGACCATAGGGACTCACTCTCCCCACCCCCACCACTGCCAGCCTGCTCTTTGGCTAGTTGCTCAGGTCTGAGGGTTGGCAGAAAACGGCCTGCACACAGCTCTATTTGCCGCTGAAGGCACCGCCGCCACTGGCCACATTGGTCTATGGGCTGGAGGCTTTCAGTTCCATGCACTGCACTGCTGGCTCCACCACCACTGCTGCTGCTCCCTCTCACAGTCACTGCCCTGCCCAGATTGGCTTGAGATTCCCAGCGGCCATGGAGTTCTTTCCATGCACCACACTGCTGAAGAACTCACCACTGCCTCTGCTCCTTCCTGCAGCTGCTTCCTCCCCCTGCCCAAGGCAGCCACCAATTCGCAGCCCAGGGAGCTCCTGGCCCCCACATCTGCTACACAGCTCGACAAGCAGCTCCTGGCTGTCCTCCCCCAGTTCGTAGAGGCCAGGTGGATCAGATAACAGCTAGAGCCCTGAGACCACACAGAGACTGCATTGACCCACCCAGCATGCCAGCTCTGACTAGCTCCACCTGCCTCAAGCTTGAGATCTAAGGTAATAAAATCAAACTGGGGGAGACCAACCCCCCCCACCCTATGCTAGATTGGACACAGGTTAGATTTGAATGGCAGACTTCTCGGGCAGCAAGCTGACTAAGCTTAGATCTGATCAACCCCCCTCCCCTCACAGCAGGCCTGGGGCATCAGATTCTAGCAGTGAATAACCCTACCAACCTGAAATGAAAACTAGAGATCAGAACTGAAAGGACATTGGACTTAGAGGAATGACCTAAGAGCAAGCTCACTTCCCTTGTTTTTAATTTTTCTATTTGTATTGTTTGTATGTTTGTTTTACTTGTCCTTTTTCTTTTTTCCTCTTTTTTTCTCTCTTTTTATTGCTACTGATAGTGTTTTCATACTATCTTTGCCTCTGTCAGTTTACTATGTTTTTTTTATCCTTTAGACTTCATGCTTGTGTAAAGGAATAGTAACAATAAGGAGGTTGATTGATTTGTGTGTCTGTATGGTTGTCTGAATGCTTTAGTTTTGTAATTGCTGTTGTTGTTTCTTATTCTTTTCTGTCTTTGTGTCTCTTTTCACTTATTTGTCTGTACGTCTGTCTGTTTTTCCCTCTTACTCTTCTCACTCTCCACTTTCCTCTTCCTCCCCTCTCCTGTTCCATCCCTTTCCTTTTTCTTACCACATTTTGCTTTCAGGGAATAAACCTATTCCCTCACTGCATGGACAGATTGCAAGGCAGTGGGAAGTAAGTTCCAGGGTATTCATACTCCTGTCAGTGGATACTGTGATCTGCAGATAGATTTTGAATCACAGTTTTCCCCTCAATTCAATCTCAAAACTGCAAAAAAAAAAACCAAAAAAACTGCAGTCCTCACAGTCAAGCTTCAGAAGTAAACAAAGCTAGAGGATAATCTACACAAATGAATAAAAACCAAAAGAAAAATATAGGTCCCCCACAGACCCCTGGGAGACCAGACACTGAGAAAACAGACGTTGGAATGCAAACGTTGAAGAGCCCCCAGAATGACTGGTCATATACTACAAACCCAGACATCAAGATACTAATAGAGGAATAAAAAGAATTGAGGAGAGAAAAGAGGAAAATAGGAAGGAGTTGATAATGGAGATAACAGCAGTAAAGAATACTGTGATTGAAATAAATAACAAACTAATACACATGGAAAGCAGAATTAACCAAGAAGAAGAAAGAATCTCAGAACTTGAGGACCAAAATACAGAACTAACCCAAACCATCCAAACCATAGAAAAGAAGATTAAAAAGACAGAACAAAGCCTTCAAGAGATGATCAATTACTTCAAGAGACCAAACCTAAGAGTAATTGGACTTCCTGAGGCAGGAAAAGAGACAGAGACCACCTTGGAACAAACATTCCATGAAATTATTCAAGAAAACTTCCCTTATCTCATCAGTGACATGAAAATTCAAACACAAGAGATTCAGAGAACCCCTGCACAACAACAAATGAGAAGACCAACTCCCAGACACATAATAATTTGCTTAAACAAAGTAGGTATAAAAAAAAATACTAAAGGCAGCAAGAGAAAAAGGTCAGACTACCTACCAGGGAAGACAAATTAGAATAGCAGCATATTTATCGATAGAAACCCTTCAGGGTAAGAGAGCTTGGAGCCCAATATTCATAGTCCTCAAAGATAATCAACTTCAACCAAGAATAACCTACCCAGCTAAACTAAGCTTCATCAGTGAGGGAGAATTTAAATCTTTTCCAGACATTCAATCCCTAAAAACTTAAACTGCCTCTAGACCAGCCCTACAAGAAACAAGAAAGTATTAAACATAGAAGAAAGGGAAAAAAGAACAACAATATTCTTCACAAGAGTACAGGAAAAAGATTAAAAACACACATGAATCAACCGCAAAATCAAAAGAAACACAACAAACAGGATCAACAACACCTCTATAGGAACCCCATGACAGGAATAAACTCTGACATTTCAATAATTAGCCTGAATATGAATGGACTAAATGCACCACTGAAAAGACATAGAATGGCAAAATGGGTAAAATATCATAAAGCAACTACATATTGTCTCCAAGAGACTCATCCCACCAGAAAGGACATTCACAGACTCAAAGTAAAAGGATGGGAAGCAAAATTTCAGGCAAATGGAACACAAAAGAAAGATAGAGTTGCAATTTTAATCTCAGACACAATATCTTTTAAGCTATCACAATTTAAAAAGATGAAGAAGGTCACTATATAATGATAAAAGGTTCAATCCATCAACAAGAAATATCCATCCTAAGCATATATGCACCCCAAAAAAGGAGCACCAAAGTTTGTAAAGCAGCTTGTATGGAAACTTAAAAAAGAGATTGACCCTAACACTATTATAGCTGGGGACTTTAATACTCCACACACAACCTTGGACAAATCATCAAGACAAAAAGCCAGCAAGGAGATCCAAAACCTCAATAAGACTCTTGAACAAATGGACTTAATTGATATTTACAGAACATTCCACCTGAAAACCACAGATTATACATTCTACTCATCACTGCATGGTACATACTCCAAGATCGACCACATCGTTGACTATACATCAAACATAAGCAAATTTCATAAGACTGAAATTTTACCATGCACCTTCTAGACCACAGTGGAATAAAAATAAATATTAACACCAACAAAGTTCCTCCAAAACCCACAAAGACATGGACACTAAACAGTACGATGCCAAGCAACTCCTGGGTCAATGATGAAATCAAAACAGAGATTAAAAGTTACCTAGAAATAAATGAAAATGAAGAAACATCTTACCAAAACCTCTGGGATACCTTGAAAGCAGTAGTAAGAGGGGAATTCATATCTTTAAAAACACACATGAAGCCGGGCTCAGTGGCTCAGCCTGTAATCCGCGCCTTTGGGAGGCTGAGGTGAGTGGATTGCCTGAGCCCGTGGGTTCAAGACCTGCCCAGGCAGCAAGACCTCATCTCTACAATAAATCAAAAAATCAGCTGGGCGTGGTAGTGCACGCCTGTAATTCTGGCTACTTGGAAGGCTGAGGTGGAAGGATCGCCGGAGCCCAGCAGGTCGAGGCTGCAGTGGCTGGGAGCAGCCACTGCACTCCAGTCTGGGCGACAGAGTGTGAGACTCCAACTAAAAAAATAAATAAATAAATAAACAAAATAAAATAAAATAAAATAAAAATAAAAACACACATGAAGAAAATGGAAAGATCACAAGTTAACAGCCTAACAAGTCACCTAAGGAAGCTAGAAATGCAAGATCAACAAAACCCTAACTTCAACAGAAGAATCCAGATCACCAAAATAAAAATCCAAAACCAGGACACTGAAGACAAAAAGATAATACAAAAATCAAATGAAACAAAAAACTCATTCTTTGGAAGGATAAACAAGATAGGTGGTCACCTAGTCAGATTGACAAAGAAAAAGAGAGAAAAAGCCCAAATAAACTCAATCAGAAACACAAAAGATGAAGTCACAACTGACCTGGAAGAAATACAAAAGATTATCAGAGACTACTATGTACAATTGTACGGAAACAAACTTGAAAACCTTAAGGAAATGGAGGGCTTTCTGACATCACACAACCTCCCTAGGTTGAAACAAGAAGACATTGAGATCCTAAATAGACCAATAACAATCAAGGAAATTGATTATGTCATAAGAAAATTACTGACAAAAAAATACCCTGAACCAGATGGCTTTCCAGCAGAATTCTACAAAACATACAAGGAGAAACTTATACCAATTCTATTGAAAGTATTCCAGGCGATTGAGAAAGATGGTACTCTCCCCAAATCATTTTATGAAGCTAACATCACATTGATACCCAAGCCAGGTAAAGACCCAACAAAGAAACAGAACTACAGGCCAATATCTTTGATGAACATAGATGTTAAAATTCTCAACAACATCCTAACAAATTGAATTCAACAATACATCTCAAAAACATCCATCATGACCAAGTAGGCTTCATCCCCAGCATGCAAGGCTGTTTCAACATTCCTAAGACCATAAATGTAATTAAATACATCAACAGATATAAAAACAAAAACCACATGATTATATCATTAGATGCAGAACAAGGTTTTGATAAAAACAAGCATGACTTCTTGATAAAAACCCTTTAATGTTGGGAGCCAACATCTATAGCTACATGGCTGAGGCCTGTAAAGGCCCATCTGGAAGATGGCCTCTGACATAGGATGTCAGTTATACCTATAATATTGGCATGTGATTAGTGACCAGTGTGCATACATGGCAGTAAAACTTATAAGTAAATCTCAATACACCTGATGGAAAGTGCA
>NW_007256525.1:214590-225968 GCF_000164805.1 Carlito syrichta | reverse complement strand
ATAGAAAATGGTATATAAGTTGGAAGGAGTCCGAATAAAATTTGGCTTCAGTCCTGATCAGACTGTTCCCAGAAGAACTGCCTTCGAGTAGTCTCTTCTCGCTGTCCAGATTCTCTGGTGTGGGTCCTAACCCACCCTTGGTCAGTGCTGGTCACCGACACTTTAAGTCGGGCTCAGTGGCTCAGCCTGTAATCCTGCATTTTGGGAGGGTGAGGTGAGTGGATTTCCTGAGCCTGTGTGTTCGAGACCTGCCTAGGCAACTTGGCGAGACCTCACCTCTACAATAAGTCAAAAAATCAGCCAGGCGTGGTAGTACATGCCTGTAATTCTGGCTACTTGGAAGGCTGGGTCAGAAGGATTGCTGGATCCCAGCAGGTTAAGACTGCAGTGACTGGAGTGGCCACTGAACTCCAGTCTGGAGACAGAGTGAGACTCCAACTCAAAAACGAAAACAAAAGCAAAAACAAAAAAAACCCTTGAACATCTAGGCATATGTGGAACATACCTCAAAATAGTGAAAGCCATCTATGAGAAATCCACAGTTAGCATACTCCTAAACAGACAAAAATTGGAACCATTTCCAAATTTTCCAAAATTGGAAAATTGGAACAAGACAAGAATGCCCACTCGCGCCTCTCCTGTTCAACATAGTTTTGGAAGTTCTGACTAGAGCAATCAGAGAAGAGAAGGCAATCAGGGGTAGGCAGATAGGAAAAGAGAAAGTCAAGTTATCTCTCTTTGCAGATGACATGATTGTATACCTTGAAAACACAAGAGAATCTGACAAAAACCTGGCACTGATAAAGGACTTTGATAAAGTCTCAGGGTATAAAATAAATGCACAAAAGACAATCACATTTCTATACACCAGTAATAAACAAACAGAAACCCAAATAAAAAACACAATTTCATTTACAATAATCACATGAACAAATGAAATACCTTGGCATCTTCCTAACCAGAGACGTAAAAGACCTTTATAATGAAAACTACAAAACACTGCTCAAAGAAATCAAAGATGACACAAACAAGTGGATAAATATTCCATGCTCATGGATTGGAAGAACCAACATCGTTAAGATGTCCATTTTACATAAGGCAATCTACAGATTTTGCAATACCCATCAAAATACCAGCAACATTCTTCTCAGACCTAGAAAAAGTAGTACAAAAATTCATATGGAAACATAAACAACCAAGAAAAGCCAAAAAATTTCTCATCAAAAAAAAAAAAAATAGCAGGGGGTATCACACTCCCAGACTTCAAACTAAATTATAAAGCTACAATAATCAAAACAGCCTGCTATTGGTACAAGAACAGGCATATAGACCATTGGAATAGAATTGAGATCCCAGAAGCAAAATCTCAATTTCTCAACCAACTCATCTTCAACAAAGCCTCCACCACTCACTACTGGGGAGAGGAGAACCTATTCAGTAAATGGTGCTGGGAAAACTGGTTGACCACATGCAGAAGATTGAAACAACTCCATGCCTGACAAAGGGCTAACATCAAGCATCTACAAGGAACTCCAGTGTGCTGAAAAGAAAAAAAACAAACAACCTCATTACAAAGTGGGCAAAAGATATGGATAGACAGTTCTCAAAAGAAGACATATGAGCAGCCAACAGACACTGAAAAAATGTTCAGCCTCACTAATCATCAAGGAGATGCAAGTTAAAACTATACCGAGATACCTTCTAACTCTAGTCAGAATGGCCATCATCAATAACTCAAAAAATAATAGATGCTGGAGAAGATGTGGCAAAAAGTGAACACTTCTACACTGTTGGTGGGAATGTAAACTAGCACAGCCTCTGTGGAAATC
Organism: Carlito syrichta; assembly: GCF_000164805.1. Lineage (NCBI taxonomy): Eukaryota > Metazoa > Chordata > Mammalia > Primates > Tarsiidae > Carlito > Carlito syrichta. The sequence goes on along the minus strand of NW_007256525.1, from coordinate 224,139 downwards.
AGTGTGGCATTTCCTAAAACTCGTAAAAATTGATCTTCCATATGGTACCGCAATCCTCCTACTGGAAATGTTCCCGGAAGAACTCAGGTCACTCTATAAAAAAGATACCCATACATGTATGTTTATCGTGGCATTGTTCACAATAGCAAGAACATGGAACCAACCGTGCTGCCCATCAAAAGAGGACTGGATTAAAAAAATGTGGTACATATACACAATGGAATATTACACAGCCATAAAGAAAAATAAAATCATAAACTTCGCAGAAACATGGATGGAATTAGAGCTTATAATACTGAGTGATCTCTCACAGAAACAAAGAGGTGAGTATTACATGTTCTCACTCATAAGTTGACCTTGAACAACTACCATATTACTGTAGGAAAGAGATTGAAAGTAGTGGGAAACTGAAGGGAGGGGAGTGGGGGGTATAGCTGGGATTGATGGTAGTCAATATCCACCTGGGGAAGGGGTCCACACCTCATCAATAAGGGTACTTGCACAATGAACATTTGTATACCTAACCCTGAATTGTACTGCACAATTTCAAATAAAAATTAAAAGAGAGAGAAAAAAAAGAAATCAAATATGACACACAAATGGAAAAATATTCCATGCTTATGGATTGGAGGAATCAACATTGTTGAATAGCCATCCTACCCAAAGAAATCTACAGTTTTAATGCAATACCCATTAAATTACCAGTTTCATTCTTCTCAGACATGGAAACAATAAAACAGAAATTCAAATGGAATCATAAATGACCACAAATAGCCAAAACAACCCTTAACAAGAGAAACAATGCAGGATATATCACACTTTCAGACTTTAAACTTTATTATAAGGCTACAATAATCAAAACAGCTTGGTATTGGTACAAGAACAGACATATAGACCAGTGGAACAGGATAGAGATTCCAGAAGCAAAACCTAAATTTCTCAACCAATTCATCTTTGAAAAAGTCTCCACTAACAACCACTGGGGAGATGTGAACTTATTCAGTAAATGGTGCTAGGAAAACTGGCTGGGCACATGCAGAAGATTAAAACAAGACCCCTACCTATCACCATACACAGAATCAACTCTAAATGGATCAAAGGCCTAAACATAAAACCTCCAACTATGAGAACCTCAGAAAATGCAGCAGACACCCTTATGGAAATTGGAACTGGCAACTAATTCCTGATCAAACCCCAGTTGCCCATGACATAACAGATAAGATAAAGTGGGACCTCATCAAACTGAAACGCTTCTGCAAAGCCAAAGAAACCATCAAGAGGGCAGGGAGACAGCCAACAGACTGGGAAAAAATTTTGCCAACTGGATACCTGACAAAGACCTAACATCTAGGATCTACAAGGAACTCAAACATGTCAAAAAGAAAACAAAAAACAGCCTTATTAAAAAGTGGGCAAAATATATGAATGAGTAGACACTTCTCAAAAGAAGACATAACAGATACGTGAAAGAGTGTTCAACCTCACTAATCATCAAAGAAATGCAAATTAAAACCACACTGAGCTATCACCTAACTCCAGTGAGGATGGCCACCATCACTAACCCAAAAAGCAACAGATGCTGGAAAGGATGCAGGGAAAAGGAGACACTTCTACACTGTTGGTGGGGGTGTAAAATAGTACAACCTCTGTGAAAAACAGTGTGGTGTTCCCTTAAAGATCTAAAAATCAACCTTCCATACAACCCAGCAATCGCCCTTCTAGGAATATACCTAGAGGAACTCAAATAATTTTATAAAAAAGATATGTATGCTTGCATATTTATTGCAACAATAGCAAACATATGGAACCAACCATGATGTCCATCGAAGGTAGACTAGATTTTAAAATGTGGTACATTTACATGATGGAATATTATGCAACCCTAAAGGACAAAATTATGAGCTTCACAGCAGCTTGGATGGATTTAGAGTTGGTAATTCTCGGTGATCTATCACAGAAACAAAGAACTGAGTATTACGTGCTCTCACTCATAAGCGAGCCCTGAACATTTATCATAATACTACAAGAAAGAGATTGGTAGTAATGGGAAACTGCCAGGATAGGGAGCACACACTTCACCAATAACGGTACTTGATCTCAAACCAGGGGAATTGGGAATCAAAGTGAAGCCCAAACATTACCTGCACAATGACCATTTGTATGCTTAACCTTGAATTGTACCCTACATTTTTAAAATAAAAATTAAAAAGAAAAAAGAAATTGACACTTAAAAAAGTCAGAAGAAAGTTTTGTTTTTGTTTTTTGAATAGACTTAATAAACCTCAATTTGCACACTTTGGAAATGAATAAATAAATAAATAAACCAGGACAGTTTAATAAGCGTAGGTTAAATCCTAGGGTCTTTCTTAAGAATATTCAGAAAAGATGCCCACTTCTTTGATCTGGAGCCGAAGTTGGAGAGATTTTTGCCCCTGGTGCCTCTATCTGCTATTGCATGACAAGGAGTCCCTCTCATGTAGTGTGTCATCTCAGTGAAAAAGAGCTGAGTTTAAGAGTCCAGATCCTGATCTATTATTTCAGTTGTGGGTTCCCTTTTCTTGGTATGCCTAAAGCCCAGACCTACCTCTGGGTTTCTTTAACCCCACTATATAAATCAGTTTTAGTAATGAATTTTAGTCATTTATATACAGAATTTTCTAAATTGTAATATTAGGTAATCAGATCATCTCAACACAAAAAGTAACACTATAACAGAAAGTCTGAAGACAGATAGTCCAGACCCAATCATAATGGCCAGGTTTAGAAACTACTCCTGTATTTGTCAAACAATTGGGGTTTAGACAGGTCAGGTCCTAATTTCTGGAAGATCTGGAAAACAAGACAGGGGACCAAGGAAACTAGAATCTCTGATTCAATCTATCAGTTACTTAAACAGGACTACAACACAGGGCTCCCAAGATAAGAATTGCAGCAAAAAAAAACTTAGCTATTAAAACTTTGACCTTGAGTTCCTCTTCCTAGCTTCTTTGTAATCCTTCCCGCTTTTTTACTCCTCAGCAGGTGACCATTACCAGGATAAGAGGATGGTCAGCATACTAATAGTTATTCTTGGATTCTCTATTTACAAATTTGTGTACTCCTCAAAATGTATATGTAACTCCCATGTTGATCCAACACTTTTATAGACATTGGAGATTAACAAAGTATAGTGAAAAATTGGAGTTAGCTGAAGTGCACGTTTCCAGCAGCAGTCAAATTTTGCCTTTTGTTTCAGCTCTCATTCTGTAAAGAAGATTCCTTTATGGTCTCTTTACTGCCATCTTTTCCCCATTTTTGTCTTTCCAATGATGACTTTTCACGTTTAAAATGGCCCACAACCACAACGCTAAAGTGCTGTCTAAAGTGTTCCTAAGTATAAGAAGGCTGTGATGTGCCTTATGAAAAAAATATGTGTTAGGTAAGCTTCACTCAGATATAAGTTATGGTGCTACTGGTCATAAGCTCGATGTTAATGTAGCAGTAGAATATTAAATGAGTTTTCTTGAAATAGAAATGCAGACAGGACATGGTGGCTCAAACCTGTAATCCTGCCATTTTGAGAGCTGAGGTGAGAGAATCTCTTGAGGCTGGAAGTTTAAGAGCAACCTGAGAAACATTACGGGACTCAGTCTCTACAAAAAATAAAAACAAAAACTAAATTAAGCGGGCAAGGTGATACATGCTTATAGTCCCAGCTACTCTGGAGGCTGAAGTGGGAGGATTTCTTGATCCCAGAAGGTCGAGGCTGCAGTGAGCTATGATCATGCCACTGCACTCCAGCCCGGGTGACAGAGCAAGAAAGAAAAAAGAAAAGGAAGAAATGCATAAAACAAAGTTATATGTTGATCAGTTGATGAAAAAAATTGTGACCAGAGTTTTGCAGGAACCTAACCCTGCATTTCCCTGGAAGCATGGTTCAATCCTCACTAATTCAGTATTCACAACTGATTTTATATAACAACCACAACTGATGATAATCAACTGTCTCTTTGCTCCTTTGCTGATTTAACCTAAGTGCCATCATTCAAAGTGTACTTGGTTTTGGAGTCAGACCAACCTGATTCCTAATATGTATTCACGTATGCACATGCTCCCGTGTTACTCTATGAACCTCATTTTCCTCATCTCATAACATGAATAACAATACCTACCTGAAAGATTTGTTTTGAGGGTGAAAGTTAGTCATTGCAAAGTGCTTATTTCAGTGGCTTGCAAAATAATAAATGTTCAATAACTTATTATTTTCCAATAATGCCTTTTTAAATTCTAGAAGATAAGTGGAAATGCTCAGTATATTTTTTCTTAATCATATTTGAGGTAGGTCAACCTAAAAGAGGAGCCCCAAAACGACTGCTGTTCTTCTATTTATTTTTATTTCTTGAAGGATAGTTGTTGTTCAATGTAAACTATGGGTGCCCTTGTCCTGCATCCTGACTATTATATACTTTCATCAGGTTTTCCAACTTCCCCTCACTGATTTAATATGACAGGGCTCTCCTTTTCTCCCTGCTCAGAGCTGTGGGCTATCACAACTGTCAGCATTCTGTGGTTTAGCTTGCTATCTTGGCCTATTGTTTAAGGAATAGTTCCATAAGCCTGCAGTGAATTTTTCAGTTTTAGAAAAATCACTAAGTTTCTTACATGGCAAAACTAAATTTTTTTTTTTAAGAAAATGCTTAGTAGTCACATAGCAAATCCTCAGCAAAATCTGGGTGACATGAACATCTGTTTATTTATTTTGTTTGGAAAGTGCTTCAGGAAGTCTTCAGTCTCTGAAGCTTGAATTTTGAAGTGGCCTCTGGTCATATTTCAAACTGTCTGTGAGAAGAACATTCTCTTTAACCAACAACACAGAGTGACACATTAGTATGGGATTCACATTCCCCTTCAGAGGTGAGGTCTCCAGGATTGGCAAACACTTGAGGCTTTGTAACCTTGCACACATTTGTCTATTAAGGCCTATTTTGCTTGTTATTTGAATAAGAACAAAGAGAGAAGCACTTGGCTTGGATTTTGCTTCCAATATGTTTTCCAAAAACAGCTTGATTGAGAGTTTGATAAGACTATTCTTGAGGGATAATTGTATTTTATTTTTCTTTCTTTAGGCATTCCTCCTCCATTTTTGTGACTCCTCTCCTATATTCCTACCTCATGAGAATTTGGAGTTGTCCTTGTTTCAGGCTTGCCCCTGACACTGCTATTTCTCCTACAAGAGAAACTTTCTTCTCTGTCCTGCTCGCTCAGAGTCTGGTTCTTATCTCCCCTTTTCATGAATTTTCCCCAGGATTATTTATGTATAACTGACACATTAAAATTTTTTACCTTGAAGATGTACAATGTAATATTTTGGTATAATGAATACTTTGCAAATGATTATCACAGTCTAATTAACATAACCATCACCTCACATATTACTGGATTTTTTTGCTTGTTTTTTATTTTTGGTAGGTGTGGTTAGAACATTTAAGATCTACTCTTTTAAAAAATTTCAAGTAAACAATCTATTGTTAACTCTGGTTACCATGCTGTACATTAATCTCCAGAATTTATTCATCCTGCATAACTGAACGTTTATACCCATTGACCAACATCTTTTCAATCTCTCCAACCCCAAGCCCCTAGCAAGCACTATTTTACTTTCTGATTCTATGAATTTGACTTTTGTATGAGAGATCATGGGGTATTTTACTTTCCGTACTGGTTTATTTCACTTAGCATAATGATCTCTAGGTTCATTAATTTTGTGGCAATTGATAGAATTTCCTTCTTAAGCCTGAGGAGTATTTCATTGTGTGTGAATGCATATCACATAATAGATATATTAGTCATTCATCAGTCTGATAAACACTTATGTTGTTTATCTTGGCTGCCGTGAGAAATGTTGCAATGACCATGGGAGTACAACCATCTCCTCTGTATACTCATTTCATTTCCTTTGGATATATACTCAGAAGTGGGATTGCTGATAGGTTTATTTTTAATTTTTGAAGAAACCCTCCACAATGACTGTATCAATTTACATTTCTACCAACAGTGCAGAAGGGTTGCCTTTTCTCTACATCCTCACAAACATTTGTTATCTTTGTCTTTTTAGTAGTAGCTACCCTAATGGTATGAGATGACATCTCATTGTAATTTTAATTTTGATTTTTAGAGTCCTGCTCTTTCTGCCTAATGTGTTTATATAATTCATACCAGTTTTCATGGGAATGGACATTAATGGGTTTAATGCGTTATCCCAGCTGTCAACTTTGTGTCTCATTAGGGCTTTTAAGACCAAATTAATATGGTTACTAATGTGGTAAATTTCAGACTTCTTTACAAAATAACAGGGGGAATGTTTTTCTCTGTCCAGAGAAGGATGGCTTTCCCCTCTATTCTGCTCCTGGTTTCTGTTTGTTATACAGTAGCATGTGTAGTGACAGAGTAGAATGGCTGAGCTACATGGACCTCAGTCTGAAGGTTTTGGAGGGGAAAGCCCAAAACAACATTGTATTCAGAAGGGAGAGAGGAATGTGATTTGAAAAGGCAGATTCAATATTATAAGTGCTTTGGTTTGCTTTTAGAAACAGTGTTAAATTACTTGTTAAATTCCCAAATTTGTCTTTACTCAACTAAACTCAGTTCAATTTAATTTGTCTAAAGTTTTTCTTTTAACAACAGTATTGGCCAGACATGACAGATCATGCCTGTAATCCTAGCACTTTGGGAGGCAGTAGCAAGGGGACTGCCTGAGTCTAGGAGTTTGAGACCAACCTGAGGCTTTGGTGAGTCCTTGTCTCTACAATAAATCAAAAAATTAGCCAGGAGTGGTGGTGTATGCCTGTGGTTCCAGCTACTTGGAAGGCTGAAATGGAAGGTCACTTGAGCCCAGTAGGTTGAGGCTGCAATGGCCATGAGTGTGCCACTGCACTCCAGTCTGGCAACAGAGTGAGACAGCTACTCAAAAAACAAAACAAAACAAATAGTATTAATATATATTTAATAATATATATTGTATTTTTATGATTCTAAAAAAACCAAAGTGGGAGAGTGGCCTGTGTTGAAAATAAAAATAAAAAAACAAAGCAAACTGGAGTATCTTTTCTCTGTCATGCTGACAAGCATAGGCCACTGAGAAATGACTAAGGAAGGAAGAATTGGAGAAGGAAGGGTTATAATGCCTTATGAACAGTGCAATTTAGAATGGGTTATAGATTCTGGTAGAAAATCAGAGCTAAATCTTTGACTGGGTCTTATTAGGCCTTAAGATAACAAGTTACAATTATTGGTACCACAGAAAGTCTGTCTATGACAACAGTTCTAGGACAGACCCCTCTATGACCCTCTTGTGCCAGTCTGTATTTTCTTTAAGTAAGTTTTCATCATTTGTATTTATATATTTACTTGTCTGATTATAAATTCATTGTCTATCTCCCTCACCTGACTGAGACTTTTGAAGGTAGGAACCCAAGTTTTGCAGACTTATAACAATGCTAGAAAATACAAGCTGTTTTCAACAAATAGATGTTAAATGGCTTGATGGGGCAGATCACCATGTGAGGAATGAGGGGATGATTTACTTTCAGGATTGCTGGACAGAGGCTGCTTAACTGGTTTGTAAATGTGATGCAACCCAGAAATGCTCTGACTACTTAAGACGGAGGCTGGTCACCAGCTCCTTATTCTGCTTGCTTCCTGGTTCTTTCTCCCCTTTGAGAATACTTGGCAGGCTTATTTTCATTGGTTTTTTCCTGGGCATGTACCCGAAAACAAAGGAGAGAAAAGGGAATGGGAGGGCAGTCACCATGTCACATCAGGGCTTGGGAAAGAAAAACTTATTTCCTCCAATCAAATATTGATAAATACCTACAAGGAATGTTCCTTGCCATATTTGAGTGAAAAATGCTTAAGTGACTTTGGGTAAAGATTGCAACCTCTATAATACTCAGCCAATGAGGAACCAGGTGAGGAATTCACTCACTAGGAGATAAAAAGTCTGCTGTAGTTGCCTTGGGTGTGCCTGCCCACCGGACACCCTATCTTGCAAGACCGTCATTAAAGCCTAGCTTCTGTTGCACTCCACATTTCCACATTCATCCTTTGATTTTGGACAGGTGAACTTATTTCTCACAATTTGAGGGCTTATCTGGGATACTCTGTTTCTGTGGGAGGGGGACCCCAGCAGAGAGGGAGATACATCCCACCTGATTTTGGTGACCTACTCTGCTTGGGTGTCTCAATTTCTTGCAGGACTGTAGATACATCAGAGACTATTGTTTTGGAGACAGCAGAAGCAACACAGGTGAGAAAGAGCAGGCACAGCAGCAAGCAGACAACCTCATGCATGAGCCAAGGTAGAAGAAATCAGACTATATGTACTGCTTTGGTGGTTGGGGCATTCTCAGAGACTGAGTGTGTGTATGACTGAGATGTATCACCATATGAAGTGAGTGCAAAGTTCCAACCTGTGGGTTCATTCTTCTGTGAGAGAAATGGTTGGAGATGGACAAAGCAAATCTTGGGGTTCACAAGAAACCTCCATTGTGGGGGTTGAGTGCAGAGATAAACTTAAGCACAGGCATAAAGTAGGGAATACAAGAAACTGCTATTAAAGAGGGTTGAGTATTCAAGTTAGCCAAGAATTAGGGATAAAAAACAAAGGAAGGAGGAAATCAAGGAGGCTTTCTTTTATATTCCCCAGGATAGCCCTTTGGGGAGAATGTTGAAATCTTGGGATAACAAACCCCAGATCAAGAACAAAGAAAGACAAAAAAATGATCAAGAAATGTTGTTTCATTGGGCCTAAGAACCCAATTCTTAAGTCATTGGTCTCTTGGCCCATGTTTGGCTTAGATGAAGACTGGGTATGCCAAGATCTACTTCTATATGTAAATGATAAAATCCCATCTGCACAGGAGTAAATAAATTATGCTCTCTGTTGGATAAAGACTGGGCACCCTTGTTTCCCCTCAAAAAAGAGATAGAGAGTCCCAAAGAAGAGAGAGGGAGAGACAAAACATGATAGGGAACCCCCTACCATGTTTACCCCCTCTGTATACCACACTGAATGGGGAGCAAAAGAACTGGGGAGGCAATAGGAAGGGCAGAGAAGGAAAAACCTGGAGATGATAAGGGAGCCAAGCCCGTGGCCCCTTTAAATCCTTATTTTAATCAAAGGAAAGAATTAGAACAATGTAAATGGGATATTGAAAACCTCCCTATTCTCCCTAAACAGCAAACATCTAGTATGTTTCCACTTATGGAAGTCCCCTTAGGACAGGAAATTGGATGTGTAAATGCTCCCTTTAAAAGTACAGAAGTGGCCGGGCTCGGTGGCTCAGCCTGTAATCCCGCGCCTTTGGGAGGCCGAGGTGAGTGGATTGCCTGAGCCCGCGGGTTCGAGACCCGCCTGGGCAGCGAGACCTCATCTCTACAATCAGTCAAAAAAATCAGCCGGGCGTGGTAGCGCACACCTGTAATTCCGGCTACTCAGAAGGCTGAGGCGGAAGGATCGCCGGAGCCCAGCAGGTCGAGGCTGCGGTGGCCGGGAGCGGCCACTGCACTGAA
>NW_007256525.1:210705-213833 GCF_000164805.1 Carlito syrichta | reverse complement strand
CAAAGGACCACTCCCAACCTACAGTGCAACTCCAGAATTGAACAAAGAGGGCATACATAAAGAATAGGAGATTGAGCAAACAGAAGTAAAACCAAACGCTTTACCCCTGAATAACAGAATTAAAGAAGACGGTGACGTGGAGGGAAGGAAAAATTAGGGAGGGGGAAAAGCCGCACAAATGAAGAAAAACCAAAAGAAGAATATAGGTCTCACACAGACCCCTGGGAGATCAGACACTGAGAAAACAGATTCTGGAACACAAACAATGAAGAGCCCCCAGGATGACTGGTCACATGCAACAAACCCAGACATCAAGACATTAATGGAGAGAATTTTAAAAATTGAGGAGAGACAAGAGGAAAATAGGAAGGAGCTGATGTCAGAAAAGACAGCAGTAAAGAATACTGTGATGGAAATGAAAAACAGACTAACAAGCATGGAAAGCAGAATCAGTCAAGCAGAAGAAAGAATCTCAGAGCTCGAAGACCAAAACACAGAACTAACCCAAACTGTCAAAAGCATAGAAAAGAAGCTCAAAAAGAGAGAACAAAATCTGCAAGAGATGAATGATTACTTCAAGAGACCAATCCTAAGAGTATTTGGGCTTCCTGAGGCAGAGGGAGAAACAGAAGCCACACGGGAACAAACACTTCATGAAATCATTCAAGAAAACTTCCCTCATCTCATCAAGGATGAAAAAATCCAAACACAAGAGATTCAGAGAACCCCTGCAAGACAACAAATAAGAAGACCAACTCCCAGACACATAATAATGCACCTAAACAAAGTAGCTATAAAAGAAAAAATCCTAAAGGCAGCACGAGAAAAAGGCCAGACTACCTACCAGGGAAGACCAATTAGAATAGGTGCAGATATATCCACAGAAACACTTCAGGCTAGGAGAGCCTGGAGCCCTATCTTCTAAGTTCTAAAAGAGAAACAATTTCAACCAAGAATAACCTACCCAGTCAAACTAAGCTTCATTAGTGAGGGAGAATTGAAATCTTTTCCAGATATCCAATCCCTAAGAACCTACGCTGCCACCAGACCACCTCTACAAGAAACACTTAAGAAAGTACTGAATACAGAAGAAAAAGAAAAAAGAGCAACAACATTCTTCACAAGAGTACAGGCAAAAGATTAAAACCACACATGAGTCAACTCTAAAACCCAAAGAAAGACAACCAACAAACGGAACAACTCTGTAAGAACCTTATGACAGGGATCAACTCTTGCATTTCAATTATTAGCCTAAATGTGAATGGACTAAATGCACCACTGAAAAGACATAGAATGGCAAAATGGATAAAATACCATCAGTCAACAATCTATTGTCTTCAAGAGATTCACCTCACTAAAAAGTACACCCACAGACTCAAAGTAAGAGGATGGGAAACAAACTTTCAGGTGAACGGAATACAAAAGAAAGAAGAAGTAGCGATCTTAATTTCAGACAAAATTCCCTTCAAGCTATTAAAAATCAAAAAAGATACAGAAGGCCACTACATAATGATAAAAGGCTCAATTCATCAACAAGAAATATCTATGCTAAACATATACACACCCAACATAGGTGCGCCAACTTTCATAAAGCAACTGCTAGGAAAACTAAAGAAAGATATTGACTCTAACACCATCATAACTGGGAACTTTAATACCCCACTCACAGCCCTAGACAGATCATCAGGACAAAAAATCAGCAAGGAGATCAATTAAGTCCATTTGGTCCAAAGTCCAGAACTTCACATTGAGGTTCTGGACTTTGGACCAAATGGACTTAATTGATACCTACAGAGCACTCCATCCAAAGACCACAGAATATACATTCTACTCATCACCGCATGGAACGTGTTCTAAGATCGACCATGTAATTGGCCATAAATCAAGCATAAGTAAATTTAAAAGGACCAAAATTCTACCATGCACCTTCTCGGACCACAGTGGAATAAAAATAAACATTGACACCAACAAAGTCCCCCCAAAACCCACAAAAACATGGACATTAAACAGCATGATGCTAAACAACTTCTGGGTCAATGATGAAATCAAAACAGAGATCAAAAGATACCTGGAAACAAATGAAAATGAAGAAACATCTTACCAAAATCTCTGGGACACCTTGAAAGCTGTAGTAAGAGGGGAATTTATATCCCTACAAACACACATGAAGAAAATGGAAGGAGCACAAATTAACAACCTAACAAGCCACCTAAAGAAGCTGGAAAAGCAAGACAACAAAAACTCTAATTTCAGCAGAAGAATTCAGATCACCAAAATAAAAGCCCAAATCCGGGACACAGAAGACAAAAAGATAATACAAAAAATCAATGAAACAAAAAGCTGGTTCTTCAAAAGGATAAACAAGATCGATGGTCCCCTAGCTAGACTGACCAAGAAAAAACGAGAAAAAAATCAAATAAGCACAATCAGAGACACAAAAGATGAAGTCACATCTGACCCTGAAGAAATACAAAAGATCATTAGAGACTACTATGTACACTTGTATGGAAACAAACTTGAAAACCTTAAGGAAATGGAGGACTTTCTGACATCACACAACCTACCTAGATTGGAACAAGAAGAAATTGAGACTCTAAATAGACCAATAACAATCAGGGAAATGGACTACGTAATAAGAAAACTTCGTATAAATAAAAGCCCTGGTCCAGATGGCTTTTCAGCAGAATTCTACAAGACATTTAAGGAGGAGCTGATACCAATCCTACTGAAGGTATTCCAGGCGATTGAAAAAGATGAAACTCTCCCCATATCATTTTACGAAGCCAACATCACATTGATACCCAAACCAGGTAAAGATCCAACAAAGAAAGAGAACTACAGGCCAATATCTTTGATGAACATAGGTGCTAAAATTCTCAACAAGATCCTAGAAAACGGAATTCAGCAATACATCTCAAAAATCATCCATCATGACCAAGTAGGCTTCATTCCTGGGATGCAAGGCTGATTCAACATTTGTAAAAACATAAATGTAATTAAATACATCAACAGATGTCAAAACAAAAACCACATTATTATATCATTAGATGCAGAAAAAGCTTTTGATAAAACCCAGCACCCCTTCTTGATAAAAACCCTTGAACATCTAGGCATACAGGGAACACACC
>NW_007256525.1:208859-210358 GCF_000164805.1 Carlito syrichta | reverse complement strand
CTTTCTCTACACCAATAATAAACAAACAGGAACCCAAATAAAAAACACAATTCCATTCACAATAGCCACAAAAAAAATGAAATACCTTGGCATCTTCCTAACCAGAAACATGAAAGACCTTTACAATGAAAATTACAAAACACTGCTCAAAGAAATCAAAGATGACACAAACAAGTGGAAAAATAACCCATGCTCATGGATTGGAAAAATCAACATTGTGAAGATGTCCATCTTACCTAAGGCAATCTACAAATTCGATGCAATACCCATCAAATTACCAGCAACATTCTTCTCAGATCTAGAAAAGACAACACAGGAATTCATATGGAAACACAAACGACCAAGAATAGCCAGAACAATCCTCAGCCAAAAAAACAAAGCAGGTGGTATCACATTACCAGACTTCAAACTTTACTATAAAGCTACAATCATCAAAACAGCTTGGTATTGGTATAGGAACAGGCATATGGATCAATGGAATAGAATTGAGATTCCAGAAGCAAAACCTCAATTTCTCAACCAACTCATCTTCGACAAGGCTTCCACCACCTACCACTGGGGAGAGGGGAACCTATTCAGTAAATGGTGCTGGGAAAACTGGCTGACCACATGCAGAAGATTGAAACAGGACCTCTATCTATCCCCATGCACAAAGGTTAACTCCAAATGGATCAGAGACCTAAATTTAAAACCTCAAACCATAAGAACCTTAGAAAATGAAGGAAATACCCTCATGGAAATCGGAACTGGCATCCAATTCCTGAACAAAACCCAAAACCCCAGGTCATAAGAGAGAAGATAGAGAAGTGGGACCTTATTAAACTGACAAGCTTCTGTAAGGCCAAAGAACCATCATGAGAGTAGGGAGACAGCCTACAGACAGGGAAAAAGTATTTGCCAACAGCAGGTCTGACAAAGGCTTAACATCCTGGATCTACAAGGAACTCAAATGTGCTGAAAAGAAAAAAACAAACAACCCCATTATAAAATGGGCAAAAGATATGAACAGACACTTCACAAAAGAGGACATCCGAGCAACCAAAAACACATGAAGAAATGTTCAACCTCACTAATCATCAGAGCGATGCAAACCAAAACCACACTGAGATACCACCCAACTCCAGTCAGAATGGCAATTATCAACAACTCAAAAAATAACAGCTGCTGGGGAGGGTATGGCAAAAAGGGAACACTTCTACACTGTTGGTGGGAGTGTAAACTAGTGCAACCTCTGTGGAAAGCAGTGTGGCGACTCCTAAAAGCTCTAAATATCAGCCTCCCATATGACCCCGCAATCCCCCTACTGGGAATATACCCTGAAGAACTCAAATCACTCTATAAAAAAGATACCTGCACACGTATGTTCATCACAGTGTTGTTCACAATAGTAAGAACCTGGAAACAACCATGCTGCCCATCAAAAGAGGAGTGGATTTTAAAATGTGGTACATATACACGATGGAATACTATGCAGCCATAAAAAAGAACAAAATCATGAA
>NW_007256525.1:139800-208752 GCF_000164805.1 Carlito syrichta | reverse complement strand
AACCCTTAACTGTACCCCACAAAACCATAATAAAAAATATTGATTATGAAAAAAACAAAGTACAGAAGTTAGAAACTTCAAGAAGGAAATGAAACCACTTCTAGAAGACCCCCTCAGTTTAGCAGATCAGTTGGACCAATTGCTGGGGCCCAACTTTTATACTTGGGCTGAGATGACGTTTATTATGAATATACTGTTCACAGGAAAGGAGAAGGAAGTGACCAGGAGAACAGCCATGACCATTTGAGAGGGACTGCATCCTCCTGGGCAAGGAGTCTTGCCAGCTGAGCAAAGATTTCCTAATGTCAATTCTGAATGGGATACTAATGATCCCAAGGACCAGTCACAAATGGAGGACCTCAGGGAATTAATAATTAAAGGAATCAAAGAGTTCACTCCCAGGTCACAAAATGTCTAAGGCATTCGAGGTTCAAAAGGAAAAGGAGGAAACTTCCTCTGCATTTTTGCAAAGGCTGAGAGATAAAATGAGAAAACATTCTGGATTAGATCCAGAGGGTCCAGTAAAACAAGGACTTTTAAAGATTAACTTTACAACTAAAAGCTGGCCTGACATTGCTAGGAAATTACAAAATAATTGATGGAATGAGAAACCAATTGAAGAATTACTGAGAGAAGCTCAGAAAGTTTTTATGAGATGAGAAGAGAAAAAACAGAAACAAAAGGCAAAAATTGTGGTTTCCATTGTAAAGGAAGTAGTCAAGAAAAGACTAGACCAAGGTCTTCTTTGAATGGGGAGAAGAAATATTAAATTTCAACAGGGAAGAAAATGGGAAATGGAGGAGAAATCTCCTAAGACTGTAAACGGATACTACAAATGTGTGACTCCAGGACACTTTAAAAGGGAATGTCCAAAATGGGAAAAAAAAGAGAAGATAATCCTCCTTATGATCTTTGATGAGGACTGGGTGGGGGAGGAGGTTTATAGGCTCCTTTTTAATGGGTCCCACTAGGAACACTTGATAAATTTAAGGGTGGGGCCAGAGGGAGATGAGATGATTTTTTAGTCGTTTTTTTTACTCCTCCCTAACACTTCAGCCAAGGGGAACAGAACTCTCTGAGAAGAAATTGACAGTATCAGGGATGAATGGAGAGGGATTGCACGTCCCAGTTTTCAAGAGAATGTTAGTTAGACTGGGATCAGAACAAGTGGAGAAATCACTCCTGTATGTTCCCAAAGCAGGAACTAACCTCTTAAATCGAGACTTGATTATGAGACTAGGTTTAGGATTAGGAGTGGGGGATGGACAAATAAGAGTAATGGTGGGCCTTTTAACAGAAGAAGAGGAAAAAAATTGATCTCCTTGGATGGGCAAGGGAAGGCAATAGAAGAGGACTAAAAATCACACCCTTGTGTATAGAACTGAAGCAATCAGGGGAAGTGATTTGCAAAAAAAAATATCCCATTCCCTTTGAGAGAAGGAAGGGTCTTCAACCAGTAATAGAGGGGATTATGGATCTCTAAGAATAAACTACAATTTGTGGAAAGGGAAGTCAGATATTTAGCACTCCTAATAAGTAAAGGGAAGAGGAGAATAAACCCAGAAAGAATATCAGGAGTCGTGAGTCTGCCTCTGCCCAGAGCCAAGAAGGAACTCAGAAAGTTTTGAGAATTAACTGGTTACTGTTGACTACGGATTGACTTACATGCTCAAAAGACAAAGATTCTACACCTAAAATTATTAGAAGAACCCAACCCATTGCAAATGCTCCCCTGGGGAAACCCAGGCAATGGAAAAACTAAAGCAGGCCCACATTATGGCTCTAGTCCTGGCCTTCCCCTCATTAGAAAAGCCTTTCCATCTGTTTGTGACAATGGACCAAGGCGTTTCCCTTGGGGTGCTCACTCAAACCTGGGGAGGACAAAGGAAATGACTTGCTTTCATCTCCAAAATCCTCAATCCTGTTGCTCAGGGATGGCTCAAATATATGCAGGTGGTAGCTGCCACAGCCTTGCTGGTGGAAGAGAGTAGAAAATTAACCTTTGATGAGGCCTTAGTAGTAAGCATCCCACATAAAGTCAGCAATATATTGAATCAGAAGACTGAGAAATGGCTAACCAACTCTCAAATTCTAAAACATGAAGCCATATTGTTAGGAAAGAATGACCTAGTCCTGACAACAGGCACTTGCCTAAACTCAGCCAGTTTCCTATGGAAAGGGGAGGAAAATCTAGAAATGCCAGGTCATAATTGTTTAGATATCATAGATTTCCAAGCTAAGGTCAGACTTGATCTAAGAAAAACCCCATTACATGACAGAATGAGGCTATTTGTAGGTGAATCATCCTGAGCAACAGAGAGGAAAAGATATAATGATTATACAATTATTGATGAAAATTGTCAATCCCTATGTAAAAGAGGTAGGCTGCCTAATAATTGGTCAGCCCAGACCTGTAAACTGTATGCTCTTAACTAAGCCTTAAAACTCTTCAAGAATCAAGAAGGGACAATATACACCAATTCTACATATGCTTATGGAGTGGTGAACACATTTGGAAAGATCTAGACAGAATGAGGTCTTATAAACAGCAGGAGAAAAGAATTAATACTTGGAATATTAGTCAAACAGGTCTTAGAAAGCCTCCTGCTTCTAGCAGAGGTAGCCATAGTCCATGTAAATGGTCATCAAAAAGGGAATACTCTGGAAACTATAGGGAACAGGCTTGCAGACAGGGCTGTCAGGTAAGCCTTTCTGGAGAAGGAAATCAAAGTATTTAACCTAATCCCCAGACATCCTTAAGGTAACGTTACAACCCCAGCTTACTAAAGAGGAAAAAGAAGAATTAGACAAGATAGAGGACATTCAAACTCAAGACAGGAGATGGATACTCTAGATAGACGAGAGATAATAAGTAAGCACACGATGAGAGTACTAATGTCCATACTACATAAAGGGAACCATTGGGGTCTCCAGGTTATGTGTGATGTAATACTTAGAAATTATGAATGTATGGGAATGTATACCCTCACTAAACAAATACATGGGAATTGTGTGACCTATCAGAAAATCAACAAATAGGTAATCAGGAAGCAGGCTATAGGGGGAAGGCTTCCTGGGCTAAGACTATTTCAGAGCATCCAAATAGATTTTACAGAAATGCCCAAGATAGGGAGACTAAAATACTTGCTAGTAATGGTTGATTATCTCTCTGGCTGGGTAGAGGTTTTTCCCCTCCTGACTGCCAGCACTGAGAACATAGTCAAAATAATTTTGAAACAGATCATACTCAGATTTGGTTCAGTAGAAAATACTGACTCAGATCATGTGAGTAACTTTACCTCAAAGGTGCTGCAGGGAATTATGGAAGTTCTGCACATTGACTGGGATTACCACACTCCTTGTCATCCCCTTCCTCTGGAAAGGTAGAAAGAAGGAATCAAACTCTAAAAAAAATCATATTAACAAACTAATCTTAGAAACCAAACTGCCTTGGACTAAATGTCTTCCAAAAGTTCTTCTTAGGATTAGTATAACCCCAAGAAAAGACTTGGGACTGTTCCCCTATAAACTGTTATATTAGCTCTTGTATTTGGGTAAAGCTGCAGATCTTTCTACTATGGAAACCAAAGACCAATTCTTACAAAACTGCATATTGTCAATAACCTCCATTGTATCATCCCTTAAGTTAAAAGGATTCCTGACTCAAACTTCGCCTCTAGAGTTCACAGTTCACTCCTTCCAGCCTGGTTACTCAGTGCTGATTAAAACTTGGAAAAAAGAAAACTCCATCTGAACTGGGAAGGCCTTATCAAGTGCTTCTGACCACTGAGACTGCAGTAAGAACACCAGAAAAGGGATAGACTCATTAAACTCAAGTCAAGAAACTGACTGGGGGGTTGGGAAACACAAAAGGGAATTGGGAGGTATTCCAGGTAGCTGACCAACCACTGAAATTGAAGTTAAAACACACAAAAGTATGATACCCCTTCTCTTCCTCTTGTGTGGGGTCGGAATCATAGGAGAGGTTCCACAATAGGACAGAACCCCAGGGATCTAATCACGTTAATCATAAATGTTACTAAAGATTCTAAACCTCAGACTGTTAGATTTGATGCTTGTCAAATTCTCCTCTGTGGTGATCTGAATAGCCAAAAGCAGCCAAAAAAGGATATGATAAATACCTTTGTCCTGAATGGGTTCAAAGAGACCCAAGAAAGCTAACGGACCCCCATGATTAGGATGGAGCAACGTTTGATGGACAACCCTATATACTGTACAAAAGCCTCAGAAAGAGAAACTCCATCTGACTTGGGGCATTCCTCCTGAGAACTGCCAGGCTGCTCTTGCTAACTATAAATGGTCCTCAGTACCTAGACTCAGATCCTATAATTGTTCCCCATGCTTATGGGCTCAGTGCTGATGTTACTGGAAAGATCCCTTGTGAAGGTTTGGCTTTAATTTAATTAAGAATGAGAACCTACCTGAAAGGATAGACCAAGAGCGGGGAATGCATTTTTTAAATCTTCTTCCTAAACCTTAATACAATGAGGAGAAAGTAGAAGCTATGCTTTTGGAGAAATGCACACTTTAGGTGAAATTAACTTTTCTGACTTTGTCTTTTCAGACACAGACTTCCTGTTGCCAGGTATCAGAGGTATCTCATAGCAGCAATAAATCTTGCTTATAGTAAAGGGAATTTATAAGACCTAAGACATCAAGCATTGGGCAAGGATTGTAAAAGTCATGAAACTTGTAATTACAAAAGTTATGACCACTCAGAGGGACAGCAGGTTGGGATTAGATCTTCCAGTAAATTGGGCCCTATCTATAGGGAAGCCAAAGATCCCCCGAAGCTACCCACTAGGAATGCCTAGGAAATAAGGGGAAAGGCACCTTCCATTAGCTCTAAGCAATGCCATTCAGGAAGATGCAGGAGAATTAGAATTCTTGCCACACCCTTCTCTAGGGGCTATGATAATGTGGGCAGACATTAGTGGGTCTCTGTGTCACAGGATCTCCAAGACATCCACAGGTGGTCGATAAGGAAGTCACGGCAGTCACAACTACCTGATTGCAACATCTCCAAGGAAAAGGATTTAAACCAGGGCTTTGCGGGGGCTAGGCACCACACTCACCTAGAGTGTAGGCCTGCTCCCTGTCTGTGGGGGTGAAGCTTTCTTAAATAAATCTTTTCTTCTCTCACCTCTGTGTGTTGCAATTCTTTGCATTTACTTGGATCTCTGGATTGCCAGCGTGCACCTCCAGCTTGCCAGCTCCGGCGGTGCTGCGCCTCTCCCCCCTCGGCTCTCCATCTACCCTCACCCTAACCATGCTCTAACACTACCCATCACCACCACCCCCAATCCTGAGATGAATAATAAACCAGAACCTCCCCCAAAATGACCCTAAACTAGGTAACTGAGGTAGAAAGCATCTAAGACAGACCCTTGAGATAGAAATGGGCTATGGAGACACCAGGGCCAGAGTAGAACGGGTCAAATTCTCAATGCTAACTTTAAACAAAAGTGATTATTATGCATGTGACCATACGTTCAGGTGGTCCCATTTCCTGTTTGGTTGGGACATAGACCCCACTGGAATAAATTTCATGTTGGCCCTATATCAACACAAGGATACAGAAATAAGACTTGCATAACCTTGCCTCTGCTCCTTCCTGCTCTAAAGAAGTCAGAGCAGGAATTGTCCTCTTTTTTCCATAAAGACAATGAATCACTCCTTGTGTCTCTCTAGGCAGGGTAAAGGATTCACAACTCCTGTGGGAAACTTGCTGACTTGTACCCATGTACTAAATGTCTCTGAAAAGGGCAACTTCTCAATCTTACACATCCCCTGAGAGGATGTATGGTGGTACTGTGGAAAAAGAAGCCTGCATAACTCTTTGCCATCCAACTGGATTGGAACTTATACTTTAGTCTAATTGGCTATTCCATTCTGCTCCACACCTGAAGGGGAAAGAATTCTTTATAGAAACCATAACCTTAGAGCATTACAGAGGTCCTTTGATTCAAATGTTTACATTGACCCAATAGGAGTCCCTAGGATAATCACTAATGAATTTAAAGCCAAAAATCAAATAGCTGCAGGATTTGAGTCAGCACTTTTCTGGAGATCTACCATCAACAAAAAACATAGATTAAATCAATTAAATTTACTAAAATCAACAGAGCTTTATTAATTATACTAGAATTCCAGGGAGTAGTCAGCCAATTAGATGCCACCAGTAGGATATGATGTTAGCAGAGAAAGGAGGGGTCTATGTTATGTTAGGAAAAAAATGTTGCACTTTTATTCCAAATAATACTGCCCTCGATGGTACTATTGCCAAGGCTTTGTGAAGACTTACTGTTCTAGCTAATAAACTGGTTGAAAATTCAGGAATTGATGATCCATTTACTGATTGGTTAGAAAGATGATTTGGTAGATGGAAAGGAATAGTTGTCTCAGTTTTAACTTCTTTGGTAATTATAGCTGGAATCCTAACAGCAGTAGGATACTGCTTTATCCCCTGTGGAAGAGGACTATCCTAAGACTCATAGATGCAGCCATAATTAAACAGATACTTATGTCTTGTAATCAAAGCAACCTCTTATTATTAAATGATAAAACTGATTAGGAGGTGGAAAGCCAATATATCCTTAATATATTTGAGCAGCAATGTGATCCCAAAGGTAACAGGGGCGTACATGAAAATAAAATCAGAGAAACCTAGAATAGAAGAGGAGGGAATTGGAGGAGTGAAGGAATGATTTATTTTCAGGATTACTGGACAGAGGCTGCTTAACTGGTTTGTAAATGTGACACAACCCAGAAATGCTCTGACTCCTTAAGATGGAAGCTGGTCATCAGCCCTTTATTCTCCTCACTTCCTGGTTCTTCCTCCCCTTTGAGAACACTTGGTGGGCTTATTTTCACAGGTTTTGTCCTGGGCATGCATCAGAAAACAAAGAAGAGAAAAGGGGAGGGGAGGGCAGTCACCAGGTCACATCAGGGCTTGGGAATAAGAAACATATATCCTCCAATCAGATATTGACAAATACCTTATAAGGACTGTTCCTTGCCATATTTGAATGAAAAATGCTTAGGTGACATTCAGGAAAGATTGCAACCTCTGTGATACACAGTCAGTGAGGAACCAGGAGAGGGGTTTCCACACTAGGAGAGAAAAAGCTTGTTGTAACTGCCTTGGAGGAGCCTGTCCACCTGACACCCAATCTTGCAAGACCATGATTAAAGTCTTGCTTCTGTTACACTCCGTAGCTCCGTGTCTGTCCTTTGATTTTGGATGGGTGAGCTTGTTTCTCACAACCAGACTTCTGAACTCACTGATGCTTCTTGAGATAGAGAGATCATTTAGATCATTGGTGGTCTCTTTAAATCCTTTGCCCCTTAACATCTAACTCTAAGTGGTTTTCAACTTCAACTTCCCCCTTTCCCCAGGAAACTTTGCTATATCTGAAAAATCTTTGGCTGTCACAACTCAGGGGATTGGGCTACTAGCAATCATCATGGAATGAACAGGACAGCCCCTCACAGCCAAGAATTGTCCAGTGCAAAATATCAGTGCCCAAATTAAGCAACTTTGACCTAAATGTGCTGTCTCCTTCTTTTCTCTAGCTCTCCTTTTCCCCCTCCTCCCTTTGCTCTCATTACTCTCCCTGTAAACTATCGCAGATGTTTTAATTAAGTTATTGAAAAGTGTTCAAGTCCATACCAAAATATCTTAGAATAAGAAATGCAAGAAGAGCCAGATCTGATAATTGGATTTCTTAAACTCAGGTAGAAAGAATTAATTGTTCATTTCTTTAAAAAATAATATGTCAGAAAGCATGTAAAAGGAGGAGACAGTTTTGAAACCAAACCTTTGTCCCAAGTCATTTGAAACTGGCAAGGAGGTTGAAAAAGAAAGCCTGGAAATTGCATCAAAAAGGAAACTTAGCTTCTGCCAATAATTAAGTAATTCATAACTCCTTTGTAAGCCTGATTTTACATACTGCCAAGCAGTATGAACGTTTCCACCTCATAGAATGTGGTTCCTGTTAATCAATAGTAAATGTAACACCCCTCTCTCTTAGAAAGGATCTCACTTGTCCTCACTGGCATTTCTCAAGGAAACTCTAATCACTTTCAGCCCATCCCATCAGTTCACACGTAGAAAAACTGGGTGACATGTGAAAGCTGGGAGTATATGGTTCTACTGCTCTGAGAGTTGCTCAACATCTTACATCATTATCATTTGCATATGCATACATACACACATAAACATACTGCAGTCCACACTGAATATACATAACAGTCCAAAATGCAGATAGGAAAAATAATAGTACAGTTGACCCTTGAAGAATGTGCAAGTTAGTACCATTCCAGTCCACTTATATGTTTTTATAAAGTCAATATATTAGAAAAAATTTTGGAGATTAGTGACAGTTTAAAAAAACCTTGCATATGAATGATGCAGCCTAAAAATATTGAAAAATCAGAAAATGCTAGAGGTGCCAAGAATGCATAAAATATATATAAATACTAGTTTATTTGATCATTTTCAACCACAAAATATGAACGAATTTACTATTAAATGTTAAAATTTATAAAAACATGTGCATATAAACACTTATAGAACATAGCACCATTCCCAGTAAAAGAAATGTAAATAAAGGCAAGAATGCAGTATTAATCATAACTGCACAAAGTTAGTTGTAATACCTACTGTACTACTGTAATAATTTCATAGTCCCTTCCTGTTGTTGTAGAGCTGGGCTCAAGAATTGCAAATATCCACTGAAAATCCCATGTAATGCTAATCATCTCTCCAGTAAATTGAATATCACTGTAGAAAGTGATCTCTCATTGTTCTTGCACATTTTTCATTGTTTTTTGCCATGCCATAAATCTTGGATAACACAATGAGACCCATATAAATACTGCTATGGATGCTGGATGTGCTCCCAAGAGGCAGAGGAAAGTCATGACATTACAGACAAAAAAGTTGAATTTCTTGATATGTATCTTGGACTGAGTCTGCTGCTACAATTGCAATCATTTCAGATAGATGATTCATCTTTTAAACAGATGGTGCAAACTAATGGTATCAATAAATACATTACAGAATCATATTTCCCTTTCCTTATGGTTTTCTTAATAACATTTCCTTTCCTCTATTGGAAGAATATGCTCTGTAATCTTTATAATACACAACATATGAGTTAATAGACTGTTTATATTGTTGATAAGGTTTTAGGTCAATAGTAGTCTATTAGTAAAGTTTTAGGGGAGTCAAATTTATATGTGGATTTTTGACAATGCACAAGGAAGGAGTTGGCACCCATGGTCCCTGAGTTGTTCAACTGTACTCACCCCTAGTTATTATGAGTAAAGAACTGCAGTCTCTTGCCCACCATATTATTCTGATGATTGGCACCATGTAGACAACACCTCCTAATGAGGACATGCTTTAATTATACTTCAAAATGAATCATGTATTTCTATATACCACATGTGTGGCTATTATGTAAACTCTATGAAGGCTATTTATTTAGTTACAGGATTTATAATAGTAATTTCAGTAGTTAAACATTAAGAGGTAGCATAATTATAACAATGTCTAAGGGAGCCACTGTTATGGAAAATTGCATGGAGAAAATAGCAGTTGTAATCATAGTAGTAATAGTAACAACAACTCATCTTACTGAAGTCTTACCACATGTGTCACAGGTTAGGTTCCCAAGAAGCAACAACTCTGGGCTGGAGATTAGTGTGTAACACATCAGCTGGGATCAATACTTACTGCAGGGAGGAAAGCAGTTTTGAGCAGAGCAAGAAGTTGAACTGTGATGCAGTCTTTGTGTATGCCTCAGCCAACCATAGGAGGCCTCTCTAGTGCAGGTATGGAATTTTGAGTCACCACAACCTCAAGCAAGAGAATAGGACTATATATTCTGAGTTGATCAGTCACTAATGCTGGCTGCCCTTGGAAGGAGGCATGACCTTGGGGAAGGCAATATGTTTCAGCTGAGGTCATCTCCTAAGAAGGATGAAAGCACTGTTAACTGCCTGATGTCCTACACACTAATCTCAGAGGGAATAAATTCATTCTTTCATCTTGAAGATTCCCCTCAGAGAATCTACCATGCCATGCCTGGAACTAGGATTTAAAAACAAAACAAACAAAAAAAGCTCTCTCTCTCTCTCTATTTCTGTATATCTTTCTCTTTATCTCATCTTTATCTCTATTTCTGTCATACTATCTTAAAAGTTATGTAGCTAATTGGATCCAGTTAGTGATATCAGGACTTTGGATAAATATTCCTATTTACCTAGACAATCCAGTGTAGTTAGTTATTACCAGCATTGCCTTCGCTGTCAAAGATGTCCCCATTTAGATGATAAAAGATCTCTTTAGGTTGGGCAGCATCGTGGCCACCAGGGGTCAGTGCATGCAATCTGGCTATCAAGGCAATATCGGAGACCAAGGCCAAAAGAAAACTCAAGTATAGAAAGTCAACGTCAGATGCCCAAGGCAGCTAGGTAAGCACCACCAGGGTACTTGTTAAAAGTGCAAATAATTAGGCCCTACTCCAGAGCTATAGAATTAGACAGTCTCACCAAGGGTTTGGCATTCTGTGTTTTAAGGAAACTTCAGGTGATTCTGAAACTTTTTCAAGTTTGAGAATCACCGGGATAATTTATAGATTGACTTGGGCAAGGTGTTTATAACTAAATTGTTTTTGTTTGGCCATGGTTTTGACTGAAGTCAAGAGGGACTGGTTTCCCAGCAAATGGAGAAGAAATTTCAGGGTGAAATGCAGCTTCTCGGGTTCCTAAAATTATCTACAGTTCTGTGACTTACCAAATCTAAAACATTAGTTTCTTCCTTCTTATTTGTATTAACTTTGAAAGTCAGTTGAGCCACCTTAAAAGCCTGGTTTCTAGTGTAGCTTTCATCGTGATGATATCTGCCTTTACTCTGACTCCCATTCTCTCTCTCCTTTCCCCTATTACTCCCTCTATCTCTTTCCACTAATTTGTTTTAAAACATCTTTAAAGTGACAGTTGTATGACCTTAGGCAAAACAACAGACATCTGTGTGTCTTCATTCATACATAAAATAAAGGGAATAATAGCAATTTTACCACTCCTATAGATTTTTCATGAAGATCAAACAAAATGGCATAGGAATACTTATTTAAATACTGTGAAGTATTATACAATCATAAGATGGGAATAGTAATGGCATGATACTTACTTAGATTTTTTCCAGGTACCAGAAAGCACAAGTTTTGCTTGATTAGTTTATGCATTTTTGTAAAGTGATTTTATTAAGGTAATAGTTTCCAGTGTGAATGTTTTCACATATTAAGAGAATGTAAGGGACATATACTCACCGAAATAGCATTTATTTTCTTACTTTTTTTTCACTCAGTGTCTCACACTTTGTCACCCAGGCTGCAGTGCAGTGACACAATCATGGTTCACCACAGTCTTGACATCCTGGGCTCAGATAATCCTTCTGCTTCAGCCTCCCAAGTAGGTGAGACTATAGGCACATGTCAGTATGACTGGCTAATATTTTGATTTTTTTTTTTTTTTTTTTTTTTTTGTAGAGACAGGGCCTCTCTATGTTGCCCAAGCCAGTCTTGAATTCCCAGTCTCAAGTGATCTTCCACTTAGCCTTCCTTTCTTATTTAATAAATCTAGTTTCCTTTCTGGCTGTGAGAAAATGAGCTAAAACTTAAATAAGT
Organism: Carlito syrichta; assembly: GCF_000164805.1. Lineage (NCBI taxonomy): Eukaryota > Metazoa > Chordata > Mammalia > Primates > Tarsiidae > Carlito > Carlito syrichta. The sequence continues at coordinate 197,035 of NW_007256525.1, read as the reverse complement.
ATTTAACTTGAAAAGATGCCTTCTGGTCCCTGTTGTTCCTGGCCACAACATCAGTATTCTCTGGGGAATTACAAAAAAAAAAAAAAAAATCATTTGAGAAAGGCAATAATGAACACATAAAGAGCTAAAAAAAAATAGTCTCAACATATTTTTTGATTTAATTACATGAGTGTTGGTGAAACCACCTACAAAATGAAAACCAGTCTCCATGAACCCTTTAATCCATATCTGTACTCCCCAGGGTTTTCACAGAGGTATACATGAAAGCTCAGCAAAATTAACTGACTCAGAATACAAGAGATGTTATCTCTGGTGAGGAAAGGAGTAAAAGACACTGACTGAAGCCAAAACTATGATTCAGACTGTTCTCCAAATTGAGACCATTTGTGATGATTTTAAAAATATTTCAGCATTACGTGAAGTCAATAGAGAGGGAACTTGTTTGTATCCAATTCAAAGGTTTGTATTCATCCAAAGGGTACCTATTGAAAGCTCTGAATTTTCAAAACTAACTTTTTATTACTGGAGACTTTAAAAAAAAAGAAATACTGCTGACTCATGTGCCACATCTAAAACTGAAGTCATGAGCTTACATAGGTACACTGGTTTAGTCAAAATTTTCTGAGCACCTGCTTTATGGTGTGAGGCACTCAGCGTCATGCTGTGAACAAAACAACTTCCTTCCTTCACTCTGCATGTGGCATAAGGTCTGATTTTTCTGTACCTGCTCACTGAATTCCCAGAAATTTAAAAACTATTTTGACATAGACTCAATCACGTTTCTCCCATTTTCTTTAGTGTAGCTTATAGAAAAATAGTCTGCAAGAGAGAAGAGGGGCCATAGCTGTGTTAGCTACGAAATACGGAAGTCAAATGATAATGTAAATTGTAGAATTGAATCCTTGTAAGAACGCATTATTTTTCTGAATATGGATGAAATTAACTTTATTTACTTATTTTGTTACAAAAGTAATGAAGATTCATCTTGAAAAACTTAAGTTCAAAATAAAATATTACAGATAATCACGCTAAAATGGTAATATTACAAACATTTTTCTTACCAGTCTCTCTGTGTGTCTCCATCTTCCTCCTTATTTTTGACTGTGTAGTAAATGTGTGTGCATATGTACTACACAGACCAAAACATTGAGAGTGAGAGGATGGTACAGATGAAAGAAGAAAGGAAGAAAGGAGGAAAAAATGAAAGGAAGAAAGGAGGAAAAAAAGAAAGAAACAAACAAAGAAACAAACAAACAAACAAAGAGAAAGAAGGAAGGAAGGAAGGAAGGAAGGAAGGAAGGAAGGAAGGAAGGAAGGAAGGAAGGAAGGAAAGAAAAAAGGGAAAGAGAGAGAGAGAGAAGAAAGGAAAGAAAGGAAAGAAAGAAAGAAGGAAAGAAACAGAAAATAGTTATTAACACACAAATCTGTTTTGGATAGAATATAAAATATTCTGGCAAATCTGTTCATGGGTATAATGCTTTATATTTTAAATATTGTTCAGTAAATAGAAGAAGTATGAAGACTTCAGAGACAGAGACCATATCTTATACATTTCCATGTATATCATGGCATGCTACATGTAGGACGGATCTAATAATTCCTAAAAGCATTATTCCTATTTTATATGGAATATAATAATTCCAGGAGAAAGCAAAAGACATACTTAAGTCATGCAGTTGGTTCTCAATAGATTTGGAATCAAGAGCTACTTTAATCCTATATAACTTCCTCTTCTCTAAGAAGGCACATCCCTGTCTCTGTGAACGTGAACTACCGTCTAGAAACATGGATTAGTGAAAAGAACAAGCAAACTTTGGAGATCAGGTTGTAGCTACCCTTTGAACCTGGCTTTCCCTTGAAGTTTTATAAACTACAGTGTAGTTTTATCTACAACTGATTAAAGACCAGGTTCAACAATAAGTGCAAAATGGTGGGCGAAAGACCACACCATTGGAGTCTGCAAAATGTGTGGCTTCTGGAAAAGCATGGTACTTTTCATTACCAAGGTATTGTCTGCAGATTGTATATAGCAGAAAAACTTTGACTCTTTAATGTTTCCTTGACAAAGAAGCTATTTCAGAAATCATCTTGATGCTGCTTGCTCAGTCATTAATCCACACCAGGCAGGAATTCTGTCAGAACTTGTCACTTTTATTTAAGCAAGACTCTGACATAGAACAACTCCATTCTAATCATGCTCGCATTTGATTTGACAGTTCCAGGATTTCTTGTGTGTTTATCGTACATGTTCACATAGATAATTTATCACCAAACATTTCTCTTTTTTGGCAACTCTAATAGATTCTCACCTTCTTTTAGCCCAGTCTCTAAGGAGCAAAAAAGTCTATATTAAAAATATCATAGTTTTCCAGTTTCTCTGTAAATGGTGTAATAAAACATATTACATAAACAAACACTTTATTATTAAAAGGGGCAAAAAGTTCATGGAAAGTAGCATAAAAAGTTGAAGAACCTTCAACTTTTTAAGTTTTCTCTTTGAATCCTATTTTCCCAAATAAATAGATTCAGTCACTCAGTTGGTTTTGTTGGAGTTTACACAACACTCTCAAATGCAGTTTTAAATGTTATATTAATAATGATATAAACTGAATCCACTGTATCAAACATACTAACCTTAAAAAGAAGACTATTATTTCATTAAAAGAAGGTTAATGTCCATTGAAGGTCATTATTGAATAATCAGTTTTAATGGTTACTGCACATGAAGCATTATCCCAATATTTGTAATTTCTCGAACATACATTATAGCTCAAACATTCTACTTGCTTTATATAAATTATTTCATGTAATCCTTACATTCACCACATGAGGCATTATTATTTCCATTTTGTAGAAAGGGAGAAAGAACCTCAGAGCAGTTAAGCACCCCACTCTAATTTATGTAAAGAAAATTTATAGAAGGGAAATGGTCATCTATGAATTTTCCATGTAGAAAATTAGATAACTCTACAACTATTTTTGAAAAGGTAGAGGCACAAATATGCACCATGTTATGATCTAGATGACTGCCCAGGGCAGATGATACAACCAGACTTCAGCTAGCAGCCTTCCTAGAACGTCTCCACAGATAGAAAGAGCTACAGTGGGTAATGCCCCAGGTGTGACAGCACCCACTTTGCACAGGTTGTTAAAAATCAGGGTCATCTGGCTTTTAAATATATCTCTGGAGAGATAAATGGTATTCAGTCTCTTACCTGTCTCAGAAGGAAAAAAAAAAGGTAGACAGAGGTCATTTGCTCCCACAAAACGTCCATGTCCTTCCTTCATTTCATATTCCTCCTAGCAGTTGGTTTGGGTTGTATGATGTGTCTGATCAATGACTCTGAGAGGAAAATTATCCATGGGTTGACAAATATAAATACATAACATAACAGCATAACAATACACATTCTGTCATGTAAGAATGGACCCCTCAAAACTGAAGTTCTGTGAAGACTTTGGCAGTCATCTGAGTCATACCAAAGTGGAAAAAAGAAATATTAAAATTAGTTCTTTACCTTGAGTGATATCCTGCTGCAAAGTCCTACCATCAGTTGACATGTGGCCCCTCTGAATCTTTGTGGCTTGGGAGTAAGGACTCAGAAAGAGATGGGAAAGGAATCCTGAACATCACAACCTGAGGTAACATATATGCAAATGAAATTTTCTGTGGCATATTTGTTCTTATTTTAACATTTAGATTAACCCCTAACTACTGAGCAGAGTATCACAATATGCCTCCTAGGTTGTACTCTGCCAAATGTATAAAATGTCTTGTGGCATAAAGAGATTTGTTCCATTTTCTATGTAGACTGATGACAGATTTTAAGTAGACTCTTCCTCCACCTTTCTTCCTCATGTCTGAGAGCTCTTAAGACGGTCTAGGTGTTTCCTCCTTTGGTGACATCAGAAAGTTCAAGTCTGGCATCTCTGGTTTGTGCACTGGAATACACAACCCAGTTTCCTCAACTTGCCACCACTGAAATAAGCCTTTCCCAATCCTCTTAAGCCATTTCTGGAGTAACCTGAGGGCCAGCCCTCCTCTTCCCTAGAAAGTCTCATGTGAGTGGGCATGTCCTCTTAGTGCATTTGCAGATGGCTTTATTAATCTCTATGTCCAAATCAACTTTTTAATGAGAGCTCCATCCCATCTTTGCAAGATAATCAAAACATCTTTTATATCTCTTCTTATATAAGGAGGAGAATAATAACACTTTGGAACACTTGATATGAAGGAAAATAAAAATTTCAAAGAAGCTAACGCATTGGCTGAAAGTTGTATTTCTTACCACAAAGGGACATAGGCACATTCAAGAATTTTGGACTTCCAGATATACACTCATAAAAGTAAATTATAAAGAAATCAACAAAAATCATTGACTAATTAGAAAACAAAGCAGGAGAAAATGAACAGCACATAGTAGGATTTAACAATTAGGAACTACTTTTATTTCTACTTTAATACCTCAGAATAGAAGAGTAAGAATAGTAGGTAGATTTCTAAATTATGTCTGTACGTTCACTACTGATGAAACCTTTAACGTAAAACTTAATTTCCAACTCCAGTGATTGATTTCTACCTTTCATTAAATAGAAGTTGTATATGTATTCTTGTGTTTCTCCATTAATTAAAAATATACATTAAAATCTCTTTTTTAAAATTTCTTATTTTAAATGTGTGAGGTACAGTTCAGGGTTACATATACAAATGTTCGCTATGCAGGTACCCTTGTTGATGAGGTGTGCCTCCCCATCCCCCAGCAGAATCTCACTACTGCCAATCCTGCCCCCATCTCTGGCAATTTCCCACTACTGAAAATTCTTTTCTTATAGTATTACAATAAATGTTCATGGTCCACTTATGAGTGAGAAAATGTGATACTCATTTTTTTGTTTCTGTGACAGATCACTCAGTATTATAGATTCTAAGTCCATCCAAGTTGCTACAAAGTTCATAATTTTGTCCTTTATGACTGTGTAACATTCCACTGTGTATATGTACATTTTTAAAATCTAGTCCTATTTCAATGGGCAGCACAGTTGGTTCCATGTATTTGCTATTATGAACAATGCTGCAATAAGCAGGCGTGTGCACATATCTTTTTCAGAGAGTGATTAGAGTTCATCTGGGTATATTCTTAGTAGGGGGATTGTGGGGTCATATAGAAGGTCGATTTTTAGACCTTTTAGGAATCATGAAACTGTTTTTCACAAAGGTTGTACTAGTTTAGATGCCTACCAACAGTGCAAAATTGCTCCCTTTTCCCTGCATCCTCTTCAGCATCTGTTGTTTTTTGAGTTTTTGATGATGGTCATCCTGAGTGGGGTTAGGTGGTATCTTAGTGTGATTTTCACTTGCATTTCTTTGATGACTAGTGAGACTGAGCCTTTTTTCATGTATCTGTTGGCTGCTTATATGTCTTCTTTTGAGAAGTGCCCATTTGTATCTTTTGTCCACTTTGTAATGGGGCTGTTTTTTGTTTTTTTGTTTTTCTTTTTGGCCCATTTGAGTTCCTTTTATATCCCAGTTGTTAGACCTTTATCAGATATACAGTTAACAATTTTTTTTTCCGGTCTGTGGACTGTACCCCTGCTCTCTAGACGGCTTATTTGACTTTGCAGAAGCTTTTAAATTTGATGAGGTCCCACTTGCCTATCTTATCTCTTATGGCATGGGCATTTAGGGTCTTGATCAGGAATTGTTTGCCAGTTCCAATTGCTATAGGGTGTCTCCTGCGTTTTATAAGGTTCTTAAATTTGAGATTTTATGTTTAAGTCTTTGATCCATTTAGAGTTGACTTTTGTGTATGATGATGGGTAGGTGTCCTGTTTTAATCTTTGGCATGTGATCAGCTAGTTTTTCTAGCATCACTTACTGAATAGGTTCTTCTTTCCCCAGTGGTTGGTGGTGGAGGGTTTGTCGAAGATGGTTGGTTGAGAAACTGAAATTTTGTTTCTGGAATCTCTATCCTGTTCCATTGTTCTATATGCTGGTTCTTGTACAAATACCAGACTATTTTGATTATTGTAGCTTTATAATAAAATTTAAAGTCTGGAAGTGTGATACCTCACACTTTTTTGTTTTTTTTTTTTTTGGTTAAAATTGTTTTGGCTAATCGTGGTCATTTATGTTTCTATATGAATTCCTTTATTGTCATTTCCAGGTCTGAGAGGAATGCTGCTGGTAATTTAAAGGGTAATGTGTCATATCTGTAGATTGCCTTGGGTAGAGCAAACATCTTAACAATGTTGTTGCTTTCAATCCATGTGCATGGAGCATTTTTCCTTTTGTTTGTGTCATTTAATTTTTTTGAGCAGTGTTTTGTAGTTTTCATAGTAAAGGTCTTTCACATCTCTGGTTAGCATGATGCCAAGGTATTTCTTTCTTCTATGTGGGTGTGTGCTATTGTGTGCTTTTTATTTGGGTTTCTTTTTGTTTGTTGTTGGTGTATAGAAATGTGACTTTCTTTTGCACATTTATTTATACCCTGAGACTTTACCAAAGTCCTTTATAAGTAAAAGGAAGTTTGTGACAGATCTCTTGGGTTTTCGAGGTATAGGATCAAGTCATCTGCAAAAAGGGATAACTTAATTTCCACTTTTCCTATTTAGATACCCCCGATTTCCTTGTCTTGTCTGATTGTTCTAGCTAGGACTTCCAATTCTATGTTTGCTATGTTGAATAAGAAGGTGAGCATGGTCATCCTTGTCTTGGTCCGGTTTTCAGAGGAAATGATTCCAATATCTGCCTGCTTAGCAGTATGTTGGCTGTGGGTTTCTCATAGATGGCTCTTACTATTCTAAGATATGTTCCATCTATGCCTAGATGTTTGAGGATTTTTATCAAGAAGGGGTGCCGGATTTTATCAAAAGCTTTTTCCAAGTCTAATGATATAATCACACGGTTTTTGTCTTTACATCTTTTGAAGTATTTAATTATATTTATGGTCTTGTGGATGTTGTACCAATCCTACATCTTGGGGATAAAGCCCGCTTGGTCATGGTGGATGATTTTTAAGACGTGTTGTTGGATCCGATTTGCTAGAATCTTGTTAAGAATTTAGCATCCATGTTCATCAAGGATATTGACCTGTAGTTCTCTAGTTCTCTTTCTTTGATGAATCTTTACCCAGTTTGGGTATCAATGTGATATTATTTTCATAAAATGATTTGGTGAGAGTTTTATCTTTCTTGATTGCCTGGAATACTATCAATAGGATTGGTAGCAGTTCCTCCTTGCTTTTTTTTTTTTTTTTTTTTTTTTTGAGTTGTAGTCTCAATCTGTCACCCAGACTGGAGTTCAGTGGCACATTCAGATCACCTGAATGAGATCTGGTGATCTTTCTAGCTCAGCCTTCCAAGTAACCAGAACTACAGGTTTATGCTACTATGCCCGGCTAATTTTTGATTTTCTTTTTTTTTTTACTGTAGAGGCAAGGTTTCACCAAGTTATTCAGACTGGTCTTGAACCCCCTGGCTCAGGCAATCCACTTGCCTTTGCCTCCCAAAGTGCTGAGATTACAGACTGAGCCACCGAGTCAGGTTCTTTGTATGTTTTGTTGGAAATAAGCAAGAAAATAAGCCATCTGATCCCAGGCCTTTTATTTGTAGGTAGTTTTCTGGGTTGTATTTGGTCTATTTAGGGTCTCTATTTCTTCTTGCTTCAACCTGGGAAGGTTGTGTGATGTCAGAAAGTCCTTCATTTCATTTAGGTTTTCTAGTTTGTTGCCATACAGGTGTACACAATAATCTCTGATAACGTCTTGTATTTCTTCAGGGTCAGTTGTGACTCCATCTTTTGCATTTCTGATTGTGTTTATTTGGGCTTTTTCTCTCTCTGTCTTAGTCAGTCTAGCTAGGGGTCTATCAATCTCGTTTATACTTTCAAAAAAACAGATTTTGTTTCAGCGATTTTTTTGTATTATATTTTTGTTTTCTATGTCCTGAATTTGGGCTTTTATTTGGGTGATCAGAACTTTGCTACTGAAGTTAAGGTTGTGGTGGTCTTGCTTTGTTAACTTCCTTAGGTGATTTGTTAAGCTGTGAACTTGTGATCATTTTCCTTCTATGTTTTCATAGCAACATGAATTCCCTCCTTAGGAATGCTTTCATGGCATCCCAGAGATTTTGGTAAGATTTTTTTTCATTTTCATTTGTTTCTAGATATCTTTTAATTTCTTTCTGATTTCTATGTTGACCCAGAAGTTGTTTAGCATCATGGTGTTTGGTGTCCATGTTTTTGTGGGTTTGAGGAGAACTTTGTTGGTGTCGATATGTGTTTTTATTCCACTGTGGTCTGAGAAGGTTCATGGCAGAATTTCAATGTTATGGAATTTATGCTTGATTTATGGCCAAGGATGTGGTCAATCATAGAGTACATTCCATTTGGTGATGAGTAGAATATATATTCCATGGTTGTTTGGTTGAGTGTTCTGTAGGTTTCAATTAAGTCTATTTGGTAAAGTGTCACGTTGAGGTTCTGGATCTCCTTGTTCATTTTTTTGTTTTGATGATCCATCTAGGTTTGTTAATGGGGTGTTTGAGTCCCTAGCTTTGATAGTGTTGGAGTCTATATCTTTTCTTAGTTTACCTAAAAACTACTTTATGAAAGTTGGTGCTCCTATGTTGGGAACATATATGTTTAGAATGACTGTTTTTTGCTGATGGATTGAACTACATAATGTAGTGAACTTCCATATCTTTTTAAAATTTTTGATTGCTTAAAGGATATTTTGTCTGATATTAAGATTGTGACTTCTGCTTTCTTTTGTGTTCTGCTTGCCTGAAATTTTGTTTCCCATTCTCTTACTTTGTCATTCTATGTCTTTACAGTGGTGCATTTAGTCCATTCACATCCAGGCTAATTATTGAGATGTGAGAGTTTATCCCTGTCATGATGTTCTTATAGAGTTTGCTGTTGTTGCTGCTATTTGTTTATTTGTTCTTTCTTTTGATTTTGAGGTTCATTCATGTGTGTTTTCAATCTTTTCCTACATTCTTTTTTTTTTCTTCTGTTTTTAATACTTTCTTAAGTGTTTCTTGTAGAGCTGATCTGGAGGCAGCATAAACTCTTAGGGACTGAATGCCTGGGAAGGATTTTAATTCTCCATCACTGATGAAACTTAGCTGGGTTGGTAATTCTTTGAGAACTTTGAAGATTGGGCTCCAATCTCTCCTAGCCTAAAATGTTTCTGTAGATATGTATGCTGCTATTCTAATTGATCTTCCCTGGTATGTAGTTTGACCTTTCTCTCTTTCTGCCTTTACGATTTTTTCTTTTATACCTACTTTGTGTAGGCAAATTACTATGTGTCTGGGAGTTGGTCTTCTCATTTGTTGTCTTGCAGGGGTTCTCTGAATCTCTTGTGTTTGAATGGTCACATCACTGATGAGATGAGGGAAGTTTTCTTGGATAATTTCATGAAATTTTTGTTCCAGGATGGTCTCTGTCTCTTTATCTGCTTCAGGGATTTCAACTAATCTTAGGCTCAGCCCCTTTAAATATTCACTCATATCTTAGAGGTTTTGTTCTGTCCTTTGAAGCTTCTTTTCTATGTTTTTAACAGTTTCAGTTAGTTCCATATTTTGGTCCTCATGCTCTGAGATTGTTTTTTCTGCTTGGCTAATTCTGCTTTCAGTGTTTATCAGTTTGTTGTTTATTTTGTTGACTGTATTGTTTATTGCATTTATCTCAGTTACCAATTCCTTAATTCTTTCTTTTTGTCTCTCCTCATTTCTATGTATTCTCTCTAATAATATCTCAATATCTGGGTTTGTGGTTTGAGAGCAGTCATTCTGAGGGTTCTTCATTGTTTGAGCTCCAGATTCTGTATTCTCAGTGGCTGACTTCCCAGGAATTGGTATGAGACTCCTTCTTTCTTTGGGTTTTATTTACTTCTGTAGGTCCCCCCACCCACATTTAAACTTGGTTTAATTTAATTTAATTCTGTGGTTCAGTTCAGTAATAGGGAGATAGCTTTTATTTCTGCTTGCTCAATCTCCTATTCTTTCTTATGTAGATCCTTTGGTTTTGTTTATTTCTAAAGCTGGAATAGAAGTGGGGGCCTGTGCTTTTTGCACTTTTGAGATTTAATTGAAGATCTGTGATTCATAAGCTATCTGCAGATTCCAGTATCCACTGATTGGTATGTGGGCCCCCTGGAACCCACTTCCCACGGCCTTACAATCTGTCCATGCAGAGAGGGTGTCTGTTTGCTCCCTGAAAGCAATGAGGTAAGAAAGGGAAAAAAGTGGAAAAAGGAAAGAGGAAGATGAAACAGAGGTTGACAGAAGAAGAAGAAGGAAAACAGACAGACATACCAACTAACAAATAAACAGAGAAACAAAAACAGAAAAAGCAAAAAAGACAAAAACATACATACAATCATACAAACAAAGAAACAACCTCCCTCTGTTATTGTACTCTTCTTCAAAAATACCCATACATAAACTGAAAATTTTTTAAAAATTAAAATAACAGAAACAAAGCAAGTACAAAAATATGAATAAAAACAGAAAGAGAGAAGAAAAAAACTAAAACTAAAACAAAAAAAAAAAACCAGGAAAAAAAAACCTCACTCTGGCAGTTTCTGAGTCCAGGTTCTTTTCAGACCTCTACTTTAGGGAGTGGCTTTGATCTTCAGCCCCTCCCCACCTCTGTCAACACAGGCTGATAGGGTTGGTGTCAGTGTGGGTCAGATGTCCCATGGGTTACTGTGGGAGGAGGATGGATCAGATCTGGACCCGTTCTACTTGCTGTTGCTGTCAAGTCTCCCACCCAGATCTGATGTGCCTGTGCCTCTTCCAGCATGCGGGAAGGGCATCTGTCTCTCTGAGTGTGATAAGATAATGTCCTCTGGGTCCCAAGATGGAGGCTGGGTGGAGCTGGGTGGGGCAAAACAAATCTCTGCCTGGTTCAGGAATGAGAAGATGGCACCAGGCAGAGTCTCCTCATTGGCATTGGAGCTTTATTCCAGATTTCCACTACCTGCCTTCTCATGCCAGGTCTGCTACTGCGTGTGATGTTGTGGGCTGGGTTTTGGTGCTGAGAGACAACTATTCTTTGCTGCCTCCTCTTAAGAGAGACTCAAGAACGGCAGATGATTCTGTAGGCTTGGGTCTCCAATCTCAGGGTAGTAAGGGGTTGTAGTCACCTCTGGAGGAAAGTCCTGAGTGCATGAACCCTAATCTCCCCTCAGACGGACTTTGATTAACCTACTGGCACACAACCGCTGAGGCAGAGAATCTTTATTGACACTTACTTTTGCTGACACTCTAACAGTCTGACCTGTTCCATTGCCATCTTGCCCGGAAGTCTATGAAAATCTATCACTAGGAAAAGCATCAGATAGAACTGAAGGAAAAATAACAGAACCAGATTCCACAAAAAAACCTGGAAAACATACTGTATGCTTATTGCTTAGCACCCTTGGGAAAATTATTGTAAACAGTTAAATTATACAATATCTTTGATCGGACATCTCTTTGGAAGTCATATATTAATGGTGCAAAATAGATTATAGTATAATAGGTGAGGAAATTTACAACAATCTATTTAAAAAGTGGGCAGTGTTTTGTGATTTTACAAGGAATAATTTGGAAATTCTTACACATTTCATTCAACGAATCACCCTGTTATTGTGTAATTTATAATGTCAGGTGACATAGTCATACTTGATACCTTTAAAAAGCTAGGGAAACAGCGAAGTAAGTATGGAAACTCTCACAACAAATGCAATATTTTTATGTGTACTTAAAAATTAAATTAATATGCTATGAGTTTTTTGTAACAAAGATTAAAAAATAATTGGATATATGGTTAAATCAAAAACCAAAAACACTGACTGTGATCCAGCCAATCAAAATGCATGTACTTGGCTTTCTAAATCTCTTCTCTGAAATTGATTTTCTCAGTGGAATTACATTTAATCTAACAATGTGAGGACTTAGATCATCTGGTGTTGCATTACTTGTGCTGAAATGAATGCATTCGTCTTTCAGAAATTTAACCTTTGGTGCTATATTTCCCAAAATATGACATCATCATGGAAAGTAGGTGGTTTCATACAGGTGGTATGCAAAATTTTAAAGAAATCATGCCATATTTCCCTTGAAGTGCCAATTTTACTCAGCAGCTTTAGATAAACAAACAAACAAACAAACCAAAGACAATGAAACCCATTCAACAGAATGACCAAAGTTAAAATAAATTACATAAAATGTTTCATGGATGTAAAGCAACTGGAGCTATCATACATTGTTGGTGGGATTATTACAAGTTTAGGAAAAGTGCTGGTATTTCTTATAAAATTAAACATATATCTACTATATGATCTAGCAATTCCATTATTAATTTATCCAAGATACATGAAACCATATGCCCAAAGTGACTTATTTGAAGATAGGGTAGTAGTGTATATCTGTAGTCCCAGTTACTTTGAAAGCTGAGATGGGAGAATCCACTGAGGTCCAGCCTGGGCAACATAGCAAGCCTTTGTCTCAAAAAACAAACAAACAAAAAAGGTAGTTTGAGAAATAATATTCACAGTGACTTTACTTTTAATAGTCTTAAAATTAAAAAATTAATTTTCCTTCAAAGAAGAATAAACAGACTTTGGTGTGATTATACAAAGTATACTACTCAGAAATATAATGGAACAATGAATGATATATGCAATAATATGAACAAATCTCAAAAAACATTATCCCACATGAAAGAAGTCATACATAGTAAATATGGTAGTTTTCAATTAAATGGCATTCTACAACAGGCAAAACTCTTTAATACTGTAAAAAAATCAAAACAGTAATTGCCTTTTTGGAGTTGACAGTAAGAATTTCCTGTGAAAAGACAAAAGGAAACTCTCTGGAGGAAATGTTATACCTTGAAATTGGTGGGTGTTACATTGGTGTATGCATTTGTAAAATGACTAGGTTGTATTTAAATGCTTTATTACCATTTGATTTTTAATGTTGAAAAACTGAAAATGAGTTTCATGCCTCTTGTACAGGACAGCATCCTATTCTGCAATTGTATAAACTCTTTAACTTCAGATTCTGGCACATTGCTAGCTATAAACATTTTAAAATTCTGAATAACACAAATCAAAATTATTTTGCGGACAAAGTTAGGCTAACAAAAAGAAAAAAATCACAAGTGCTATAAATAAAATTAAACAATGACCAAGCAGCAAGAGAAGAGTGTGGACCCCAAGGTTATTCATTATTTTAATTTAGAGGCGTAAGTTTTAATAATGAACCAAGAACAAGAGACAAGTGTTATTGCAAATGGGAACTGCTTAAAGCAACATCATGTGATGAGTTTCTCTTACTGGCTGCCTGGGACCTTGTGGGTAAAATATGTAACTCCCTGAATAATCTTAGATATCTTAACCTTCTCATATGAGTTTGCTTTCTTTTTTACACAATCGAAATTATAGGTACAGATTGTTGGGTAATTTTTATAAAAAGAGGAATCTATTATACCTATTAGAGCATGGAAATATCTCAGGTCTACTATAAATATACATGTTAAATGTATATGTAGCCTAAGCATATTTTTAATATATTGTATTTTAGTTTTTGCTTACATAAAACATTGAAGCCACACTTTAAATATGTATGTTTAACCATATGTATATATATAATCATATTATATATATTTAAGAATGTGTGTATGTGTACTATATGTACTTATATATGTTTATGTATATGCTTGGATATATATTTATATATGTTTAAATATATATTTAAATTATGGCTTTTATTTTTATAAATATACTTAAATATACATTATTACTTTCTATATCGAGTATTAACATATTATATGGTTATATAGTATTTAAAATAATCAATGATTTCTTAATGTCTCTTTCTAAGTCTATTTTTAAAAATTTAGCAATGCATATTTTTATTCCATATTTCAAGAACTTATATGCTATAATAGTAGACTGATAAATCAATGGATTAGAAGTGTGATTTTGGAAAGATACATGTATATTATATATTATATATAGAATACACATAATATACACCAAAGTAAAGATATTCTTATGTATATAATATATATTTAATATGTATATAAACATATGAAAGAAGTAGCATGCACTTTAGTGTAAGAAATAATTGATTAATGAATATTTTTGTTGAATTAAATAGTTCTGTATGTGAAATAAATTATTTCTTATTTTATTATTTAAAAACAAATTATCAGCCCTGTGACCAGGTAGAGACCTGTAGTGACTCACCCATCCAGCTCTGCCTAACCTCCAACTTGGGAGCTAAGACCCCATAGTTGTGTAAGGGAAAGTACATCTTAAGGAGGTGGTGAACAGCTGCTCTTGGTTCTTGGTTCCAGCCTCGGGAATTCTGGGCTCCCTCCTCCAACCCAAGCTACTGGCGGCACACCAAATGCAGTGCCCATCTACATCGATGATTACCAGTGCCTAACACCAAACACACACCACCATAGCCCATCATAGTGGATCATCCAAGACCAGAATAAGTGGAGAGAAAGGATGGGTGTAGAGAAAGGATTGACCAAAGAGGAGCCGCCCACTGCAGCCACTTTCCAGGCAGAGATTTGAATTGCCCTGCTCATCTACAAGCAGTCTCGGCCTTGGTTTCTAAGGTAACCTCCTGAAACAGGAGACAGAAGGCCCTCCGCTACACTGAATCAGACACAGACAATTGAGTCCTGTGGCAGACCTCTCAGGCAGCAAGCCAAGGGAACCAACCCAAGCTATGAGTAAATCTACCTGCTGGCAATTAGAACACGGGGAGAGCCTAGAGATCAGAGCTGAGGAGACTTTAGACACTCAGGAAAGACTCCAGAGTTAGTCTGGTTTCTTGTTTTGATTTTTGATTTTATTGTTTTGATTGTTTGTTCTGTTCACTTAGTTTGCTTTTTGAGTTAGACTACTCGTTTGTGTTGGGGAAAAGCACATCAAAAGGCATGCTTTTATTGGACTGTCTTTGTGTGATTACCGGTATGGTTTAGGGAATCTTGTTTATTTGTTTGCTTGTTTTTTACTATTTTCTGACCTTGTGTCTCTTTTCATTCATTAGTTGGCATGTATGTCTGTTTTCCTTCTTACTCTTCTCTCACTCCAACTTCTTCTTGACTCCTCCCATTCCATTATTTTCCTTTTTCTTGCCTCCTTTGGTTCCAGTGAGCAAACCTAAACCCCACTGCATGGACAGATGCAAGGCAGTGGGAAGTGGGTTCCAGTGTGTGTCCATACATCTGTTGGTGGATACTGGGATCTGCAGATAGATTCTGAATCACAGCTTCCTCCTCAATTAAATCTCAAAACTGCAAAAAGTAGAGCCCCAGCAGACAGTTCAACCTCAAAAGTGAATAAAGCCAGAGGATGCTCATAAGGAAGAACAGGAGATTGAGCAAAAAGAAGCAAAAGTAACCCTACATTCCCTGAAAAACAGAATTGAAGAAGGGGAGGGAAAGGGGGAGAAAAATCTACACAAATGAAGAAAAACCAAAATAAGAATATGGGTCTCTCATAGACCATTGTGAGGTCAGACACTGAGAAAAATGAATTCAGAAAGCAAGCAATGAAGAGCCCCTAGAATGACTGGTCTCAAACTACAAGCCCAGATATCAAGACATCAATAGAGAGATTAAAAAGAATTGAGGAGAGACAAGAGGAAGCTAGTAAGAAGTTGATAACTAAGATAACAGTAGTAAAGAATACTGTGAATGAAATAAATAACAAACTGATAAGGATGGAAAGCAGAATTATCCAAGCAGAAGAAAGAATCTCAGAACTTGAGGACCAAAATATAGAACTAACCCAAACTGTCAGAAACATAGAGAAGAAGCTTAAAAAGACAGACCAAAACCTTCAAGAGATGAGTGATTGCTTCAAGAGAATAAACCTAAGAGTAATCGGACCTCCTGAGGCAGAAAGAGAGAGAGAGAGACCTCCCTGGAACAAACAACCTGTGATATTATTCAAGAAAACTTACCTCATCTCATCAGTGATGCAAAAATTCAGACACAAGAGATTCAGAGAACCCCTGCAAGAAAACAAATGAGAAGACCAACTTCCAGACACATAATAATTTGCCTAAACAAATTAGGTATAAAATAAAAAATCCTAAAGGCAGCAAGAGAAAAAGGTGAGACTACCCTACCATGGAAGACCAATTAGAATAGCAGCAGATTATCTACAGAAACCCTTCAGGCTAGCAGAGCTTGGAGCCCTATCTTCAAACTTCTAAAAGATAAACAATTTCAACCAAGAATAACCTACCCAGCCAAGCTAAGCTACAAGAGTGAGGGAGAATTAAAATATTTCCCAAATATTCAATCCCTAAGAACTTACCCTGCCACCAGACCACATCTATAAGAAACGCTTAAGAAAGTATTAAACACAGAAGAAAAGGAAAAAAGAACAACAACATTCTTCACAAGAGTACAAGAAAAAGATTAAAAACACACATGAACTAACCCCAAAACCAAAAGAAAGACAACAAACAAACAGGAACAACAACAACTCAATAAGAACGTTTTGATAGGGATCAACTTTCACATTTCAATAATTAACTTGAATGTGAATGGACTAAATGCACTACTGAAAAGACATAGAATGGCAAAATGGATAAAATATCACCAGGCAACAATATATTGCTTGCAAGAGACTCATCTCACTAGAAAGGACACTCACAGACTCAAAGTAAGAGGATGGTAAACAAATTTTCAGGCAAACGGAACACAAAAGAAAGGAGGAGTTGTGATATTAATCTCAGACAAAATACCCTTTAAGCTATCAAAATTTAAAAAACATATAGAAGGCCACTGCATAATGATAAAAGGTTCAATCCATCAACAAGAAATACCTATCCTAAACATATATGCACCCATCATAGGAGCACCAACTTTCATAAAGCAGCTTCTAGGTAAACTCAAAAAAGATATTGACTCTAATTCACTCTAACACTATCATAAAGCAGCTTCTAGGCAAACTCAAAAAAGATATTTGCTCTAACACTGTCATAGCTGTGGACTTTAATACCCCACTTACAACCCTAGATAGATCATCAGGACAAAAAATCAGCAATGAGATCCAGAACCTCAATGTGACTCTTGACCAAATGAACTTAAGAGATACCTACAGAACACTCCATCCAACCACCACAGAATATACATTCTACTCATCACCACATGGAACAAACTCTAAGATCAACCATATCCTTGGCCATAAATCAAGCATAAACAAATTTCAAAAGATCGAAATTTTGTCATGCACCTTCTTGGACCACAGTGGAATAAAAATAAACATCAACACCAGCAAGGTTCTCCCCAAACCCACAAAGACATAGACACTAAATAGCATGATGCTAAACAGCTCCTGTGTCAATGATGAAACCAAAACAGAGATGAAAAGATACCTGGAAACAAATGAAAATGAAGAAACATCTTACCAAAATCTCTGGGATGCCATTAGGGGAATTCATATCTCTGCAAATGCACATGAAGAAAATGGAAGGGTCACAAATTAACAGCCTAACAAGTCACCTAAGCAATCTGGAAAAGCAAGGCCACCAAAACCTTAACTTCAGCAGAAGAATCCAGATCATCAAAATAAAAGCCCAATACCAGGACATAGAAGACAAAAAGATAATACAAAAAAATCAATGAAACAAAAAGCTGGTTCTTTGAAAGGATAAACCAGACCGATGGTCCCCTAGCTAGACTGACTGAGAAAAAAAGAGATAAAGCCCAAATAAACACAATCAGAAACACAAAAGATGAAGTCATATCTGACACGGAAGAAATACAAAAGATCATTAGAGACTACTATGTACACTTCTATGGAAACAAACTTGAAATCCTTAAGGAAATGGAGGACTTTCTGACATCACACAACCTGCCTAGGTTGAAACAGGAAGATATTGAGACCCTAAATAGACCAATAACAACCATATAAATTGACTATGTAGTAAGAAAACTATCTACAAAAAAAAAGTCCTGGACCAGATGGCTTTCCAACAGAATTCTATAAGACATTTAAGGAGGAACTGATACCAATCCTACTGAAAGTATTCCAGGTGATTGAGAAAGATGGAACTCTCCCCAAATCATTTTATGAAGCTAACATCACATTGATTCCAAGCCAGGTAAAGACTCAACAAAGAAAGAGAACTAGAGGTCAATAACTTTTATGAACATAGATGCTAAAATTCTCAACAAGATCCTAGCAAACCGCATTCAACAACACATCTCAAAAATCATCCATTATGACCAAGTAGGCTTCATCCCTGGGACGCAAGTCTGGATCAACATTCGCAAGACCATAAATGTAGTTAAATACATCACCAATGTCAAAGCAAAAGCCACATGATTATATCATTAGATGCCGAAAAAGCTTTTGATAAAATCCAGCACCCCTTATTGATTAAAAACCCTTGAACATCTAGGCATACATGAAACACACCTCAAAAAAGTAAAGGCCATCTATGAGAAATGCACAGACAGCATATTCCTAAACAGATAGAAATTGGAACCATTTCCCCTGAAAACTGGAACAAGACAAGAATGCCCACTCTCACCCCTCCTGTTCAATATAGTATTGGAAGTCCTGGCTAGAGCAATCAGAAAAGAAAAGGTGATCAAGATTAACCAAATAGGAAAAGAGGAAGTCAAGTTATCTCTCTTTGTAGACGACATTATTGTGTACCTTGAAAACCCAAGAGAATCTGTCTAAAGGCTCCTTGCACTCATAAACGACTTTGGCAGTGTCTCAGGGTATAAAATGAATGTACAAAAGACAATCGAATTTCTTTACACCAATAAGAAACAAACAGAAACCCCAAAAAAATCACAATCCCATACAAAATAACCACAAAAAGAATGAAATTCCTTGGCATCTTCCTAACCAGAGACGTGAAAGACCTTTACAATGAAAACTACAAAACACTGCTCAATGAAATCAAAGATGACACAAATAGGTGGACAAATATCCCATGCTCATGGACTCGAAGAAACAACATTGTGAAGATGTCCATCTTACCTAAGGCAATCTACAGATTTAACTCAATACCCATCAAATTACCAGCAACATTCTTCTCAGATCTAGAAATAACAATACAGGAATTCATATGGAAACACAAATGACCAAGAATAGCTGGAACAGTCCTCAGCAAACAAAAAACAAAGCAGGAGGTATCACAATACCAGACTTGAAACTTTACTATAAGGCTACAATATTCAAAACAACTTGATATTGGTACAAGAACAGGTATATAGACCAATGGAATAAAATTGAGATTCCAGAAGCAAAACCTCAATTTCTCAACTAACTCATCTTTGACAAAGTCTCCACCACCCACCACTGAGGAGAGGAGAACCTATTCAGTAAAAGGTGCTGGAAAAACTGGCTGACCACATGCGAGGATTCAAACAAGACCCCTATCTATCCCCAGACACAAAAATTAACTCTAAATGGATCAGAGACCTAAATGTAAAACCTCAAACTATAAGAACTTTAGAGAATGCAGGGCGTACCCTTTAGAAGTTGGAACTGGCATCCAATTTCTGAGCAAAAGCCAAAACACACGGGCCATAAGAGATAAGATAGACAAGTGGAACCTCAAAGCCAAAGAAACCATCAAGAGAGCAGGGAGACAGCCCACAGACTGGGAAAAAGTATTTGCCAACTCCATGTCTGACAAAGGCCTAATATCTAGGATCTAAAAGGAACTCAAACTTGCTGAAAAAAAAAACCAAACATTACAAAGTGGGCAAAAGATATGAACAGACATTTCTCAAAAGAAGATATACAAATGGCCAACAGATACATGCAGAAATATTCAAACTCACTAGTCATCAGGGAGATGCAAATTAAAACTACACTGAGATACCACCCAAGTTCAGTCAGAATGGCCATTATCAATAACTCAAAAAATAACAGATGCTGGAGAGGATGTGGTGAAAAGGGAACACTTCTACATTGTTGGTGGGAGTGTAAACTAGTACAGCCTCTGTGGAAATCAGTGTGGTGATTCCTAAAAGCTCTAAAATCGACCTTCCATATGACCCCGCAATTTTCCCTACTGGGAAAATACCCTGAAGAACTCAAATCACTCTATAAAAAAGATACCTGCACACGTATGTTTATCGCAGCACTGTTCACAATAGCAAGATATGGAACCAACTATGCTGTCCATCAAAAGAGGACTGGATTAAAAAATGTGGTACATATACACAATGGAATATTACACAGCTATAAAAAAGAACAAAATCATGAATTTCGCAGCAACTTGGATGGAATTAGAGTTTATAATACTGAGTTATCTGTCACAGAAACAAAGATCGAGTATCACATGTTCTCACTCATAAGTGGACCTTGAACAACTATCGTAATACTATAAGAAAAGGATTGACAGTGGCAGGAAACTATGGAGGAGCAGGGAGGGGAAGGTAGGTGGAATTAACGGTAGTCAATATCTGTCTGGGAACAGGGGGGCACACGTCATCAACAAGGGTACCTGCACAATATGTATTTATATACCTAACCCTTAACTGTACCACAATTTTAAAATTAAAGATATGTTAAAAACAAAAAACAAATTCTCACTGGAATAATTACTTTTACATTAAACACAAACTAAAAAATTGTTATAACAAACTATGTAAATATATTTTTATTATCGCTGTGATGGGAAAACCTTTGGAAGGAAAAGTACATAAATTAGACAACAGTGAATTAAAATTTCTGTATGCCATAGACATCATCGAGGTTTTTTTTTTTTTTGTTAGGTAGACTGAGTCTGAGAAAATACATAAAATATCTTGATATTAAAAACAAAGACAAAATATGTATCCACAAAACAACTGCAAATGAATATGACATTAAGAATAAGATGAAAGAAAAATCAACAAAGGTTATAAACAAGCAATTCAGAGAGGAAATATGAATGATCACAAACATATTAAAATATTTGGAATCTCATAAATAAAAAGAAAATGCATTTTAAAACAAAGCAGCATAATTTCAGACTCCATAGATTAGACAGAATGTGGACTTCTCAGCAAATTGGATGGAATTAGAGACACCCATTCTTAGCAATCTATCACAGAAGCAAAGAACCAGATACCACATGGTCTCACTCATAAGTTAGACCTGAACATTAATAACAGAAGCACAAGGTAGGGGTCAGCAGAACACTACCAGAGAAGGGAGGAAGAGGGGGTGTTCGTAATAACAACACAAAGTTTCCCTGATCCTAAACCAGGGAAAATGAGAACCAGTTGGAGACCCAAACTTCATCTACATATATATTACTTTTGTACCCAATCCTGACTTGTATCCCACATCTTTATAATAAAGTTAAAAAGAAAAGTTTTAAAGTAATATATCAGCAAGAGTATGAGAAACATTATTCTCTCATATTTGTTCTTGTGGGAGTCTAAATTAATGTAGATATATTTTAGAGAGAAATATTACTAGGTAAGAAAATTAAGAATAGGATGAACCATTTGTATTTCTTTCAAACTATAAATTCAAAGGATTAGCAGAATCCCTGAAATCTATCCACGAACATTCTATGGTTTTCATTAACTTCTGCACCAGTAAGTTCTGGTTTACAAACTAACAGCATCATAAAATTCATGCCCAATGGCTGGCAGAGATTTTCTAGAAACTAAGAACAACTGAGACATTTCAAAACTGCCTGTAGAGCAAGAAATGAACATTTCTGTGTTATAATTCTGCCCCTGTGGAATTCTAACTTGGAAGTAGATCACTGATAGTGATATTAACAGTCTTCATAATGGTTTAATTCTGTAAATTTGTTGGTTGAAAGTTCTCTAAAATGTTATTTGAAAAAAATAAAATCTTATTCCAGATCACTTTTTCATTCAACAAGATTTTAAGGAATTATTCTGAACTTACTGAAATTTGCACATTAAGTGGGTAGTGAATTAATCAGTAGCACCTCATAAAAAGTTTCATGTCTTTCACATAAATGTGACCAAATTTAGAAAACTGGTCTTTATAAATCTAATTAAATTAAGGAGTTGGAGATAAGATCATCTTGGATTTTCCAGAAGAGACTGAAATTTAATGACAAATACTCTTAAACACATAGATGAGACACACATGAGAGAGGAGGAGAAGGCCATATGAAAAAAGAAGGAGAAATCACACTTATGTGTCACAAAGTTTAAGTCCATCTCTGGAGTCATCAAAAATTGGAAAAGAAAAAGAAAGATTATTTTCTAGAGTCTTTAGAGGGAGCATAGACTGGCAGACATCTTGATTTCTAGCTTCCTAAGATGTGAGAGAATAAACATCTGTAGTTTTTGGTAACATATTAAGGTGTTCGTAGGAAAATAATACAATGTGGAAATGATTTAACTTCCTAGCTATAGGATCTCTCACGTACTCCAGTTAACAAATTAAGAAGACTTTCCCTTAGATCTGTTTAACCTGTTGTTATTCTGTGAAAACTAACCCCATGCCACTCTAAGCAACTATTCATGACAAATTTTAACTACAATGCAAGATATCAGTCACAGCCAAAGATTTTATTCTAGGAATTACATATACATCCGCAAGGCATTTTGGCAAGAACATTTGATAGTTGTATTTTAGACCATAATTTACAAATGACTAACTTTGTAACTTTCGTCAAATTGCTTAAACCAAGTGGGCCTCAATTTACTCAATGTAAAAGAGATAAGAGACAAAAGGGAAGCAAATTATAGTAGAAATCAAAATAATTAGAACTGCTATTTTGAAAAATCCCTTAGTCTCTGTTGTTGTACTTTTCTGTACCAACCAATTTGTTTGACAAGGTTGGAATTATCCTTAATGCTTCCAAACCTTTCTAGGCAATTCCTCCTTGATAACAGTGAGCTAAAATAAAATAATAGAACAAAACAAAATAGAACATTTATTTGAGAAGCATGGTGCTCCGGCGTGTCACTATCTGCCTCTGTTTCTTGGTGATATTTATAGATCTTCCTTTTGTTTCTAATCATTTACTGGAAAATTAAGCACCCAATTTATATTCTTGCTCCTCCTCATTCCAAGTCCTAGAATACGTCTCAGTGTAGTCAACATATTTGTGGATCACTCATCCAACAATACAGCAAGAGTCCTTTGAACATCTTAATTTTGACCTTTGTCCCTTTCTCAATGCTCATACCTACACCATGGATTATCTGGTCCTACATTATCTAAATTTTGAGTCTGACATTTCATTTCTTTCTCTAAACTATTATTTAACGCCAACTAGGTCACACTTCCAAATGCTGCTTCATGAATTGGATCTATTTCTATTTCATAAGAATTACTTGACAGGTTTTTAAACTACAATCTTGGATTCCATATCCAAAGACTTTGACTCTGTTGCTCTGGGATGATGCTTGGGAATCTATATAATTTAGATTTATTCTGTGACTTTCCTCTAGAACCATGTCCACCAGTATTTACTGCCTTTAGTCTTCTGTCTAGACCTAATACTCCATCAGTTATATTACAGTCTTCTTGACAAACTACATACACATTTCATTATCTCTACAAAATTATTATTCTTTTTAGTCATAATATTTAAGGTATTTTTCCTTCACCTATGTAGTGGATCTCATTGTGTTCAGTGTCCTTTAAGGTCTGGATCATTGCTAAGACAACTTATTTCCTTTATCTTCAGTCTTTTCTTCTCTATTGACTCCTTCCCAACAGTATTTAAATCAATAAAATTCTTTCCCATCTTTAAAAAAGAAAAATTTCTTTTGCATCTTTTAGATTCTCTGGAGCTATTCTCTTATCTCTTTCTTTCCCTTCACTACCAAAACTCAAAGGAGTTATATACCCAAAAAATGGTTTCATCTATTTTTTCACCTTCGATTTGTGCTTCAGACAACAGCAGTATGGTTTCTGCCACTTCTACTCAGCTGAAACTGTTGTAGATAAAATTATCATTGACTGCTTTGCTATAAATTCACTAAAAACATCTCAGTCCTGGTTTTAGTTATTTGTTCAGAATTTGATCTGTTCATGAACCTTTCCTTGCACTGTACTCTGTACTCTGCTTTGGAGAGGATGGGAGCCTGACACACTACATCCTTTTGTTGTGTCCTTCCCAGTCTTTTTATTAAAATTTCCTCATGGTCACATCCTTTTAAAATGTAAACACTTCTCATCAGTAATCCTATCCATTCCCTAGTCTTCATTATATTCTACTAATTAAGACTGCATTTTCAGTTTTTTTTTCTTATCTCTAGTTTAAATATCCATGTATCTACTGAATATCACAGCCTGGATGGTAATACTGCACTTCTATTAAACATAAGGATCATAATAATTGAGAACTCACTGTGGGTCAGGCTCTTTGATAAATCTGCTTCATGAATTATCTCAACTTAACAAAGTAGATTCAAATATTATCCCCATTTAAAGAGAAGTAAACTGAGGTTTAGAGATACCACTAGAATCCTGATATATTCAAGTCTTAATCCCATGCTGTCAACTACATTTCATACTGCTTCTAATGATGAATATGGAAGAGCTTCTCCACAATCTTAAATCCAACAGATCCTAAACTAAAATCTTCCTGCCAACTTATTATTGAAAGATTTAAAAAATATTTTATCAATATACCCATAAAACTGAATTCTTATCATACCAACAATATATAATAAATTGCAAGTTTTATAGCTGCTTAATATCTTAAATCCTCAGCCTTTTCTCTCTATCCCCACTGTTTGAAACACCATTACCCCTCTTTGGAGTCACTGCAACATTTTCCTAACTGGTGTTCCTGTTTCAGCTCATGACCCCTCAAATCCATTTTTTACAATGCAATCTGAGTGATTTTTCTGCAGTCAAATCTGATCATGTCACTTCCTTGCTTGCTTAAAGCCTGCCAATGCCATTTCACTGCCTACAGGAGAAAATCCAAATTCTTAATAGAGCATGCAAGGTCATTCATGACCTAGCATTTGTCTAAATCTATCACTTCTTCTAGCCCAACTACTCACTTCATTCTTAGTTCCTATCAATAGACACTATTTGTAGATCCCTAAGCAGGCTGTATCACTTTGTTTCTCTTCTAAGATTCTGAAAAGGTTATTGTCTCCTACTTAACAATTTATCCTTCTTCTTTCATTCAATAGGCTAACTGTATCTCATCCTTCATGGTTCAGCTTAAATGTAACTTTCTGTTAAAAGCTTCCTCTCTCTAACCAGGATCCTCCTCTGATCTCCCAGAGCACAGGGTCATTAACCCGATCATAGAATTTAACACACTGCTTGTTAATAATCCATTTTCTTGCCTGAATCTGTCATTGAACTTTATTCCTTTCACGGGTAGGCACTATGGCTTTCTCTTAGCTCAGTTTTCCATAGAAGCAGAATCTGAGGGAATGATTTAAGCTCAATAATTTTGAAGGTGATCTCAGGAAACACTGGAGACAGAGTAAGGAAGAGAGACAGGGAAAGGGAAATAATCAATAAAGAGCTCTGTCACTCTGGGTAAATGAAATTTAATATGTGAGGCTCTCTGAGGAGCCAGCGTAAAATCTGTGCCTCAGAGTTAAGAGTTACCAAACTCACATTAACTAGTTTGATCAACAATCTCAATTTCACTGAAAATTTGTTTCAGCACTGAAAATGCTACTTCCTGAATAAACATTCAGTCTCAGAAAACCAGAGCAATCACTCTAGCACCAGCTCCCATCAGTTCCTGGATAGAGGCAGCTAAGGGGAATACAGGTGACTGGAAGAGTGGTGCTAGCTGTTAATTTTTTGATATCTTTAATCTACTTCATAGATAGCAGGATGAATTTATAACCCAAAGGTTCCCCAGATAAAGAAACGCAGGAGCTGGCAGTTGAAGTTTGAGCTATAGAACACCAGATATGGGTGGTAGTTATGGTCCTCAACAGCATTGGCTACTGTCTTGTTTTCTGCTGTAGTCAATATTTCATAGCATGTGCTACATAGTAGACGCCCAAAACTATTCAATGAATGGTTTGTTTTAAAGAAAGAAGTCAGTTTCTATGATGTGCTCATTGTTATAGTCTCACCATCATTTCTGCCAAACTTAGTCCTTAGTATTTCCTAGCTATGTTTAAATGGATGAATAATTGAATAAAGTCCTCATTGAGTGAAGCAGATGATTTTTAGGGTTCTTATGAACTGTGAGATTCTAATACACACACACACACACACACACACACACACACACACATTTCTGTATATGTATATATTTTAATCATTATATAACTTTCACAGCACCTTCTTCAAACACATCACTTTATTATCTCTGCATGGGCACTGTGGAGAGCAAGCACATTATTTAATCATTCTTAACCACTCCATGTTAGGGAAGAGGAATGTTACAACCTTCTCTCATCGGCCTCACAGCAGAATATCTGTGACTAATTGGAGGGCCACCATGACCCAGTTTTTGGGCCCTGCCACTTCAGGAACATTTAAAATCACCCTGTGGGATGGTGGAACATAGATTGCCTATTACCACCTGAGCTCTGCTAATGACGGAAATGCAGAGACAACTCTAGTCTCCAGAGTTAGTACTCTGTCGCTTCCCATAAGCACTTTCTGTATTTGTCAAAAAGAAAAGGAACTAAAAATGGAGATGTGGGTGTGGAGGGGCTTAGTCTTTAAATAGCTCCCTGAAATGCCATCTGAAACAGGAAGGGCTCAGAGGAGAGGACAAAGGGAATGTGTTTAAACGACAGCAGAAAGTGAAAAAGTGAATGCACTCAACTTCTCGATTTTGGAACATTTAACATTTTGTAAAAGCTTTTTTTTTGGGGGGGTGTGAAGTGTATGTATATATGTAGCACTTTGCTACTTTGCTGATAGTGATTTTTTAGGTGGTAATTTCTTGTTCACTGAGAAAGCTCTTTCCCATACTGATTTTTAAAATTTATTTTTAAAAATCCAGACTTTTATCATAGTAATTTAAGAACGTATTCCTTATCTGATTATAAAATTAACTTTTGTGCACAATTACTTTTAGAAAACTAAGAGGGATATTACATTCATAAAAGTCACTAATAATCTCTAATACTCTACAGAGCATAAATATTATCAGTATTTTTGTTTCTGTCGGTCTGTCTGGCCATCTGTCATTTCTCTATCTACCTACCAAATTTGAAAGCTATCTTTATGATTATCTGATTTAAAATATACCAGATAATATACTCAAAATTTACTTTGGGGTACCCATGGTTAGGCTCCCAGAGAAGTTACAGGTCATGATTTGCTTTGAACACGAATGATTTTTTACAGTTTGTTCTCAGATGGATAGCAAAAGCTTGCTGTTTCACCTTGGAGAAGTCTTTTTAGGAGCTGGCCTTCAAAGCAGCTAAGATCTAGGCACAGATAGTAGGTTATGCAACTCTGGTCAAAGGAGATAGTCTTAAAGGTACAGAGACAGTGAATACAGAAAAATAATTTTCAAGTCACTTGTCACAAAGATAACCAATTTTTAATGTGCCTAACTTATGATTGGCCAATGTATATGGCACTGATGAGAATAAATAGCATTAAGAATCTTCTCACTTGGTAAAGGTTAATGGTTCTTTCAAAGAAATGAAAACTACTGTATGTATATGTGTATATATATATATATATATATATATGCAGATTTTTCACAATGTTTGAATATTCTCTTCATAAAACTTGCAGAATATTTTTCAGCTACTGAAATAACATTGAAATTATTTTGACTTCTAAATACATAGTTAAAATTGTGACCAACTTATAAAATATATTTGTAAAGTAATCAAATATAAATGTAAATGAATGTAACAATAGGTCTACTGATACTCTAGAAAGTGCATTAATTCTTTTTACCCACTTTAAAGGGCAATATTAGCACCAGGGAAGTTTATATGAAATTCCATATATAGTTTATGATATACATATATAAAAGTTAAAATTAAAGTAGATATAATCCAAGGCCCTCGTGAAAACACTCTGGGCTGCTGTATTTTTTCTGTAAGGTCACAATGCTGGCTAATTGCAAAATCAGAACTAGAATAAAAATCAATTTGATTTTCTAAGATATCCTTTATATTATGACCATGGCTTCACAGCCAAAGGATGTGTTTTACTTTTATCATGGATTAGCATTGTTTGCAGATGGATATATATGGATAAGGAAAATGTATATATGGAAATATATTCCTTTAAGTATTTTTGAAGTTTTTATTGAAATATATGTGTGTGTGTGTGTGTGTGTGTGTGTGTGTATGGAAAAGCATACTGATCAAATGGTTTGCACAAAATGACCTACCCATGTTATCAGAATCAAGATAAAAAAGTTTAATAGCTTTATCAGTATCCCAGAAGTTCCTGTTGTACTCAGAAATACTCTCCCTGTTCTCCCTACTCATATATATACAAGAGTTACCCTGACTTCTTCACCACAAAAATATTTGACTTTTTCTTAATTTTATATGAATGGAATCTTATTGTATTAGAGCTAGTCACTATAATAAAATATATAAAACAAAATATCATAAACAACAGAAATGCATTTCTCACAGATCTGTAGATGGAAGTCTGAGGTCAGGGTATAAGATTATCTGGTTCAAGTGAGGGTCCACTTCTGGGTCGCAGACACAATTTATTGTTGCATCCTTACATGATATAAAGAGAGTTACCTAACTCTCTGGCCTTTTCTTATAATACCACTCATTCTATTCATGAAGGTTCCACTCTCACAACTTTCCTCCCAAAGCCCCATTTCCTAATATTATCATGTTGGTTTTAGGATTTCAATTTATGAATTTAAGGAGGGGACAGAATACTCAATCTGTTACAATTAAACATGTTCTCTTTTTAGGTTTGGCATTTTGCTCTACAAAATAGATGTGGAATTCATACATATTGTCACTTATAGTTTATCTGATTGATATACATTCTGTAGTGCAGAATATGTTATCATGATAATACACCATAGCTTTAAAAAAAAATCCATTCTGAAGTCGATAGGCATTTTGGTGGTTTCAAGCTTTGGGTTATTAAAAAATAGTGCTTCTATATCTTGAATTTAGAGACTGTTAAAAAACAAACAAAAACAGGACTCTGATGAGTATTCTTATAACCATTTTTGTGAACATGTTTATGTGCTTTGATTAGAAAAAGTACCAGGTCATTGGGTATGTGTAATTTGTCTTTAGTGAATTCCTCCAACACTTTTTCACAGAATTGTGCAATTTACACTTTAATGAGCAGAATTTGAGAGGCATTGTTGCTTCAGATGTTTGTCAACATTTTATCTTTTTAAAGATTTTATCTTTTTAAAACAAGTTCCAGTGCTCTTATGGTAACATTGTAGTGCATTTTTAAAATTTCCATTCTTGTGATGGTTAAATAAGTTAGTTGAGTAACCTCATTTGCAAAGAATATGTTCATTTTTGTCCATGTTTCAATTGGTCTGTCTTTTTCTTATTGATCTGTAGGTATTTCTCACACAATTTGACATGATTTTTTTTCATACATACGTGTTGAAAAGAATGTCTATATCCTCTATAGATTGATTTCTTAAATGTATTTTGTGAAGAAAAGATATAATAATTTATTGGGCAATCCCCATGGGTCCACTCCCACTCTGGGAGCTTTTCTGTCCTCTCAGTAAATTCTGCTAACAAAAAATCCAATATATCTCTTGTTAGCATTATGTTTACCATTTTTCATATGTTGGCCTAGACATCTTTTCTCCTTCAAGGATGTCTTAAGTATTTTATATAAATTATATGAACATAGCTCTACAAAGGAAAATTTGTTAGGCTAAAAATGAAATAATCCTGGAATAGACAAATATCTAAAATGTCAATATCCATGAAGTACAATTTATTGGAAATACATGTAACAGCATGTAGGAACACATCTTTCTTAATATTTTTGCTACTAAATAAGATATTTATTGAGTACCATCTATGAGCAGCACACTGTAATTAAACTTTGCCATGAATAACAGAACATTTAGAAAATAATAAATAGCATTTTCTATCAAATATAAAAATATAAATATAAGTTCTCAAAGTATTAATAGTGGCAATATAAGAGCTCATTTGACCTTTCAAAAATAAAAAATATCAAATTCCAGTAATATTATTACATATGGAATTCTAGTTAAATTACTCCTAACAGAAATGAATTAATGATCAAGGAAGTATGAATACTGTATCCTTTCCCATTGTGCTATTTATTTTCTTGCTCTTTCTCTCTTGTTCTTGGCTTGAGTTTTGCTCTTACTCTTTTTTTTTAGATTAGAAAATATAGTTTATTTACAAAGTAAATTAGAGAGAGAGAAGAGAGAAGGTAGGGTAGGTGGCCAAAGTCAAGAAACATGGCAGCCATAACTCAAAGAGTCATATGGACACACCAGAGATTAGCAAAGCAATGGTGCTCTTACTCTTGCTTACTTTGACAAGATAAAGATGACCTACTTCTAACATTTTTTTTTTTTTTGAGTTGGAGTCTCGCTCTGTCACCCAGACTGGAGTGCAGTGGCTGCTCCCGGCCACCGCAGCCTCGCCTGCTGGGCTCCAGCAATCCTTCGGCCTCAGCCTTCCAAGTAACTGGAACTACAGGCGTGCACTACCACACCCGGCTCATTTTGATTTATTGTAGAGATGAGGTCTCACCAAGTTGCCCAGGCTGGTCTCAAATTCGCAGGCTCTGGCAATCCACTCACCACAGCCTCCCAAAGGTGCGGGATTACAGGCTGAGCCACCGAGCCCGGCTTACATTTTTATATAATATGTATAAAATAGTCAAAACAAGCCCTTGAACAATGTCAATGTTACACAGAAAATCATCTCATTATTTTTCTACCTCTGATTGAGTATGAAAGCATTATGCACAAGAAACAAAAAGCCCTCAAAATTGGCTTTGATGAGGACTTAAAGAAGTTGAGACAATTATAAATAACTTCTAACTTTTCAAAATAGGAAGTATTTTTAGTCTTGCTCATTGTTAAATAGACTGCCTGACAAAATCTTAGTTAAGGAAATATGTTTTTCTGTTTTCCTCCCAAATTATCAGAGTTTTAGTTGTCACTGATGGATAACTAGTGAATAACAAATCTCATCAAGTTTTCTAAAATGTTATAATGTTTTCTAGTAGATACTGTCTTTGATGATGGTCTTTTGATTTTATTCATTAAGTTAGGGTACTCCTCTGGGGGAGGATTTGTGAGGGGTTGCCTTGGAAGATGGGTGAATATATATATTCCTCCTTAAATATGGGTCAGGCACTGTACTAAGAAATACAGATTTAGAAGTGAAAACTATAGTCCTTAGTTTTAAGGAGCTATAGCTTTATTTATAAGAAAAGCTACATCAGGTATACATATTGCAAGTGCAATATGGACATGCATGGTGCATGTGTATTAGTTTGCAAAGTAAAATTATCATTTATCATAGGTCAATGCAAGTTTGAAAGCCCCAACTTTTATGATAGCAGCAAAAAGGTATTACTTTAATAATTGTTATCAATTCTCCAGTGCCAAACTAGAGAGTTCTACTATTTAATATAAAATACTTTTCATAGCTTTTTAAGATTTTCTATTGTTTCATCCATAGATAAAAATCACTCCACCTAAAACCAATATGTGTTCAAAAGAAATGCATGTTGTCTATGTAATTTCATATATATTTGCCAGAAAAGACATTTTCAATGAAAAAACTAACCCAATACTCTATATTAGTGATTTTTTTAATGAAAAATTTATTAATATAGGAAACCCCATGATTCACTACTTTACAGGCTTATTTTCTATATCTAAGATACAATGTATTAGCATTAATGGAAGAATCCAGCTTAAGGCAACCTCTTTATATATATGTAGCATTTGGGGAGGGGTAAGACTTTTGTAATCAGACCTTTACTTCTGCATTAATAATAATACTCATCACCCATTGAATTTCATATTTATTACACTTTTTAACATTACATTGTAAATTCTACGAAGACAGGGACTATGTCAAAAATTTTTACCCACAGTGATACCCCCAAATGCATAGTGTAGTACTCAGCATATGGTAGGCACTCAACATATTTTATGAAATTAATCACATCTTCATTGCCTCACAATGATATCAAGGTTTTTTTTTTAGAGAAAAATACAAGAAAGTGAAAGAATGAAAGGGGAGAAACAGAGTCAGTAGAGGTTTAGAAGAGAAGTAGAAACAAATTTAAGTACCAAGTAAAATTATTCTTCTCTTTTGCAGCATTCATAATATGACTCTAATGAAGTCTCAGGTTTTTTCTGTCACTTCAAGAGGATGGGAGGGTTGTCAATGTGAAAGTCAAAGTTTTATACTCTGTTGTTGAATTCGGAGTGTCAGTACTAAGCTGGTCTGTTTTCCAAAGGTTTCAGTTTTAGTCACTCTAGTTACGTTGTGCCAATTAAGTTTTAATTGTCCTTATAGTCATTGTGTTTACAGAAATAGGACTGTGGCTCTGCTATTTTTAGCATCAAATCCAGTATAAAAATTGTACCCTAGGGCTCCCAGTGACTCAGACGCCCTGTCTCTTTTCAAGTTCTGCAACAACAGATGAGAAATACTGGCTCTGATGGCTCAACTTTTGTTAAAACAGTTCAAGATTACTGTGGCTTACAAATTTCTGTCCGGCTTGGCACCCTTGCCACAAGACTCACCACAGAACCATGCTTAATAACCCATATTAACTCCCAGAAAGATTTTTATAACGGCAATTGTTTGACCTTATAATGTCAATTAGAAAGTTGTTCATGTTGAACAGATTACCTAATATGAAACATATGGGTCTCTAATAGTAAAATGTAATAACTTTTAAAGACTTTTTTTTCATAGCATAGAAATCAAATTGAAAAACTTAAATTTCTCCTTTATCTTCTGAAAGTTATGATGAGTAGGGTGCAAATAAAGACGATTTTTCTTGAACCACACGTGCTAACTTTTGGAGAGATTTACTGGGTAATTTCCATTCATCTCTTAAGAGCTTTCTCCATCATTTCTTACTATATGATATGCACCATGAGGTTGACCTCTCTGATTCACATTATATGGGCTACCTTACCCTCTAATTTCCATTTGGTTTGATCAATAAGGCATGCTTTAGGTAAAAGAAGAGAGAATTCTGGATATTTTTTAGTACTCCTTCTTTGACCACTGTTTGGCAGTGGCTGAATTTATGTAAAGTCATAGCTCCTGTTGAATGGCTTCTGTTCTACAGCACTTTCTAGGTACAGTAACTGTTCTTTCCTCTTGTGTTTTTATGACTGGGGAAATATGGTAGGCAGAATAATTCCCCGAAAGATGTCCATGTTCCAGTTCTTGTAAATTGATACTTTACACGATAAAAGGAACTTTGTAGGCATGATTAAGGATTTAGAGATGAGGAGATTCTCCTGGATTATTTAGAAGGGCTCAATGTGTCATAAGGGTTTTGGTAGGTGGAAGGCAGGAGGTCTCAGCCAGAGGACCTATGAAGGAAACAAACATTTGAGTGATGCAATTACTGGCTTTGAGTATGGATGAGGGTTACAAGCCAAGAATTTCAAGAGGCCTCTAGAACATGGAAAAGGCAAAGAATGGATTCTCCCACAGAGCCTGCAGAAGGAATGTGGCCTTGCCCACACCTTATTTTTGGCCAGTGAGACCTCTGATCTTCAGATGTGATAAGAAATTTGTGCTGGTCTAAGTCATTAAGTTCATGGTAACTTGATACAACAGAAATAAGTGATAATGGTTTTCCACGGTGACTAGATCATGGCACTACACCATCTTTGTATAGGTGTTAAACTTGTCCACATCTTTGTAAGTAGCTCCTTCATTACTTTTCTTCAGTTTCCCCTTGGGGTGTATAATCTGTTTTTTGTTAGGACTCTAATTGTTAAATGTTAAACAATGTATTCAGCAAAACTCATGTTTAGAGATTTATTCTATGAAAATAGTAAAAGATATTACAGCCTCTGGTGAAAATATTTATTGTAGAACTATTTATAACAAAAAAATAATGCAAGTATTCAGAAATAAGGGACTGGCTAAATAAATTATAATGCAGCCCAGTGATATAATAATAGAATGTCAGAAAAAGGTTGTGTTAAATATACTCATACACACATACATAATTGTGTGGAAAAATCAGCCACAATCGAGATATATATCTATATCTAAATCTATCTATACCTATATCTGCTTCTATCTCTCTACCTATCTTTCTAATCTATATTTAAATACATATGGAGAAGAAAAAAGAAAAATATATATCATATTTTTAGTGATTAACTCTTCTAATTGATTAAGAATGATTTTTTTCTTCATGTTTTACATTTTTTTCAAATTCTCTGCAAGTTTTTTATTAGCCCATCACTCATAAAAAAGGAACAGTGAGAGGACCACCTCACATATGATGATATACTTCGTATTACAGAGAGGCCCTTTTCTTATTTCACCCTCAATAAGAATAATGATTTCTTCTACCTACAACTACTGGTGTGTATCTCCACTATAGTAAGTTGTATTCTTCTCTGGCCCCTTTAACATATCAGGGCAGGCCAGGCTCCATGGCTCAGTTTGTAATCCCAGCACTTTGGGAGGCTAAGGTAAGTTCCGGATTGCCTGAGCCTGCAGATTCGAGATCAGCCCAGCCTGGGCAACTTGGAGAGACCTCATCTCTACAATAAATAAAAAATTAGCCGGGCATGGTAGCGCGTGCCTGTAGTTCCGACTACTTGGAAGGCTGAGGCGGAAGGATTGCCAGAGTCCAGCAAGTCGATGCTGCAGTGGCCATGAGCGTGTCACAGCACTTCAACCTCGGTGACAGAGTGAGACTCTGACTCAAAAAAACAAAAACAAAAACAAATCAAGGCTGAGAATGCCTGAAATTTATCTCTTCATGCACTCACAGTGCCCCACATGAGGCCTGTGGTGTGTGTTTACTGAAAACTTTTTTGCTGCTGTTGTTGTTGTTTTGAGACAGGGTCCCTTTCTATTAATCCAGGCTGAAGTGCAGTAGTGCTATCATAACTCACAACATCCTTGAAGTCCTGAACTCAAGTGATCCTCCTACTTCATCTTTTCAGGTAACTGGGACCACAGTTATGTGCCACTGCACCTGGCTAATTTTTTTAATTTTTGTTTTTGTAGAGACATCTCACTATGTTGCTTAGGCTGGTCTTGAACTTTTGACCTCAAGTGATCCTTCTGTTGTGGCCTCCCAAAGTGCTGGAATTATAGGTATGAGTCAACACACCCAGCCTGAAAACTTTATATTGAATTGAATTAAAAGATGCTTAATAAAAACTTCCTTGTTGAGGCCTTAATTTCAAACACAAAACATACAAGTAACAGACAAAAAAACTATAAGGCAACTTTATATAGCAGGGAGACAGAAGATAAACAACCTGATTTAAGATGCAAATGAATAATGAAATATTTATATCGCATTCTTGTCACAGCATTGTTCATTTAAAATGTATTTACTAAGAGGATTGGATGAATGTTCTTAGCTGAGGTTAACATTAGGAGGAGGCCACTAAAAATCACAACCAAAAGTATTGGAAAAGAAAAAAGGGAATAGCATATTGTACTTTAGTAAAACTAAAAAGACTTCATGGACCAAGTAGAATCTTTAATTAGAGACTGTTGAATCTATTGGATACAGAAATACATCCTAGAAATGTAGCACTTTTTTGAAGAAGATTCGAGGAGGAAAAAAAACAAATAAGCCACAATAGCTGTGTGGAGATAAGATAGAGTTTAATGGAGTCTGAATGTTAAATGATAATCAATAACATTAGACTATAATAAATGGCAGAGACGTGATAGAATAAAAGCCTGCCTGAAATGAAGCATCAAATTCCCTAATTTATTTGAAAAACCAAGTCCCATCAAGATGGTATTTGGGGAAATGTCCAGATGTGACTTCAAATATTTATTTCTAATCCAATAACGTGTTTTTCTTTTTTATTTTATGAAAAAAAGAGTCTTTACAAGTGATGAAAAATTCTTAAGCAAAGTAGATATGGTCCTTTGTACTATTTTTCCTAAAACTTTATTATCTGTACTGAGAAAAATTACTAGCATACAATCATCCCTTTATATTAACTCCGTTGCTCCTTATGATAAATGTCTGAGATATATACCAATATTATCACTATTTTTCAGATGAGGAAACTAAGACAGAGAAAAGTTGCATAACAGGTCTTGACAAAGCTGGGATTTGAACCTATTCGATCTGGAGCAAGGGTCTCTGTTTTTCCATTTTTCTACACAAACAGTAATTAGAAGAAACATTTTTAAAATCCCAAATATGGCAAAGAAAGTTGCAACTGGGTTTTGTAATTGGTTTACAATAGCTAACCTTGGAAATAATTATAATAGATCACTTCCCACCACTTTGCTGAAATAGTAAAAATAATGAGCCTGCAGATACCACCCATGGGAAACTCTTCAGTTGTCTACTGACTCATACCCTGAGGAACAAAGACCAGCTCCAGATCTGAATTTTTTTTAATGATTAAGAACACATTTTTGAAACAATTCTGAAAGCAGTATGGTAATATGGAAAGTAGATTGCTCATTGTATATGGCAGGGAATAAAAGAAATGCAAAATCCATGAGCTTATCTTTCTTACTAGGTATTCAAAACTTCTGTTTCATTGCAATGAAAAGAATCAAAGTGAGGTCAAGATTCAAGAAAGAAAACATCTTCAAGTTTGGCAGTTCCTAAAGCATTAACAGAAAGATAAAGTATTCCTGAATTTTACCTGTGAATCCTGGAACACTATGAGACACAGTGGAAAAACAATGCTCAGACGACTCTCTTCAATTTGCCATTAACTAGCTGTGTGACCTTTGGCAGTTCACTAAGTATTGAAAAATATACCAGAGCTATTGGTCTAGGTCATTCTCTCATCTCCTACACATTTGACAAGAATTCATACTGACAAAGCATAGAGCTAGCAATTTTTGACATAATCCCCAAAGACCGAACCATTTGGTTAATTTAATTTGACCTTCATCATACACAAAATTCGTTGCTACTAGTCAGAATAATATTAAGACTTAAAAAAAAAAAAAAAGGATGACGCCACATGATGAAGATACACACAGTTGAAGACAATGGCATTGAGTTAGATAAAAGACAAGACCTAAGTGAAAACTATATTTTTATATGTCTAGCAGGTAAGAAATAGATGTTTAAGATGGATTCAGGAAGCTATAAGGGGCCAAGAGAATGATGGGCAGAGAAAGTTTAAGGTACCTGTATTGTGAAGGATTAGACAACTTTATTCTTTGGACAATTTCAGAAGACTTTAAGAAAATACAGCACTTTATTTGAAGTAAGGATAATCATATCCTTATGTTCTTAAGTTTTGTGGGTGCAAAGAAGAATTCTGGGCTTTAAAAATAACTAATTTAACATGTAAGATTTTTTTCTTCAACAAAAAGACATGGATTTCCAACCTATAGTATAAAAGAAGGTTTGCAACACAAATACGTCCTAAAATTAAAATAGCATGAAGTAGAGTCACCTAAAGACATATATGACTACTGCTGGATGCTATTAGAGAGGTTAATTTGATGGGGTAGGAGGAGCATGGCAGCAATGCATAGGAGACATGGAAAGTGAGGGAGCAGGCTCTGACAATTTGTTGAGTGTCACTACACGGGTGGCATTATTATACCTAATTTATAGCTCCCCTGAAATGGAGGCTTCTAATGACCAAGTGATAATTACTGGAAACTACTGGTAAATGGTAAAGTTGAGATCCCAACTCTGGCAGCGAAGTGCACATTAAAACACACCAAAAACCTTGAGCTAGAGGAGGCTTGAACTATACTTAATAACATCTCTGCCTTCATTCTCCCCTCCACACCCCAAATGCATGCCTTAGTTCTTTCAAAATGAAAAGTATCACCATGCAAAGCACAATTACACAGTCTACAAATAAAGCTCACTGAAAGATAATTTTGGGGAGTGAGACAGGAAAGAGAGGTCACAATGGTTAAGACAAACAGTCCAATCAGGCCACTGAGATGCCACCATGGATTAGAATGCAGCATTTTTATTGTAAAAGTCCACATGTTAGGCAATTCCCTTTGTGAAAAGGTTTTCAAATACATCAACAGGGAGCAGCTCATAATTAAGAATTCGATTATATAGAATATATATATATTTATATTGCCAATATTATGCACACATTGGAAAGCTAGCTTTTAGTGTCCCCGTTACAGAGCACATTTCAAGTTAACAATAATGACATGTTTTTCACCATTGGAACTTGCCAACAACTCTCCCAAAGAGTCAACATTTAATATGTTAATGATTCAAAACAAGAAAATAATTCAATCTATTTACAATTGTTTGAGGTTATATACTAGAGCACTGATATATTAAAGGTTTGTAAAACTGGCAGCTAAATGTGTTTCAAGATTCATCCAGATGACTTGATGATGACTGTACATGATTTTATATTAACACAGCCATTTTCTCTTCTTCTCTACTCTTTTTAGATTATCTATAAATCTTTACTAGCTATGATTGAGATATAACTTAGAACAATACTTGACATAAAAAAGAATCAACAAAGAGTACTATTTTAGAAAAAATAAGAATTCAGGATGAGTGCATGAAGATGGGACTTAACTAATTATGTTTGAAGTATGGGAAGCCACTTTATTTGATTACAGTGCAGCCTAATGAGGCTACAGTTATGGGCTAAAAGTCTAGGTAAGTCTTTCCTTTTTTTCAGTTTTATTTTAATCTTCAGTACTTTTTACACAGTGCATAGACTACTACATTCTGAATGCCAGTCAGATATAAATCTTGCTTATTATTGTTATAAATTGATAAATAAAATTATGGATGGGTCAGGAATGACTCATCTCCAAACCTGGAAAATAATACACAAACTCGAATTATGCCCTAATAGAGTTATCTTTGTACACACACATAGGACATAAACATTATTTTTAAAAGAGTATGAACTTCTGCCTAAAATAAATTTTTGAAGATGAACATAAATATCTAAAGTTCTTTGGATCCTTCTGTTTATTTTTAAGAGATCAAATATCACTTGACAATGCCCATGTGAAAAGATGAGTCACTGGTTCCTGGCCAGCAAAGAGAGATTCACCAGAAGCATATGAGGCCAATTCACTTCAAACTATATTTGCTGAGCACTAAATATGTGCCAGTTACTATGCCAGGTACTGAGGACCCAAAGAAGATATGACAAAAATTCTTCCCACAAGGCACTCACAATCACTAGAAACATATCTTGAGGTGTGGAGAATAAGTTCTGTTATGATCTATCATCCTAAAGGGAAGAAAAAACAGCAGCAAGCACATACAATTACTTTATACTCTAGTCATGAAATTGGGCATATTTAGAGGTGGCAAATACTGATTATTCAATCTATATTTTAGTTAAAGTGTCATACAAAGAAAAACTAAGCTGTTTGAATCTTCATGCATGAGGGAGAAGGCAATGAAAATTCCTCCCTCCATTTCCAAACCCAAATCCTTATAATTACATTCATGATTCTTTTATAGCCCAAGGACACAGAATAAAAGACAATACTTTATAATGTTAACTTCAATCCATTTATTTTGGCTGTAAAGAGATGCATGCATTAAACTTGAAGCATTCTAAGTTATTGAAATATTTACATCATTGTACATGTGATGTGGAGGAAATATTATTCCTATCTCGGAATAAAGGGATAATAGATTTCTGATCTAGGCTTTTATATTTAATGTGAGTTGTGATTTTTCTCAAATAAGAAAGGTATTCTATTGGACCAAATTTACCACAATTTGGCTTATGTGGATATAGGGTATAGTTTGGGACCTTTTGTGTCTAATGGTATTACAAATCAAGTAAGCACACCACCATTGTAAATAGG
This sequence comes from Carlito syrichta, assembly GCF_000164805.1. Classification (NCBI taxonomy): domain Eukaryota; kingdom Metazoa; phylum Chordata; class Mammalia; order Primates; family Tarsiidae; genus Carlito; species Carlito syrichta. The sequence continues at coordinate 157,125 of NW_007256525.1, read as the reverse complement.
GCTTCCACAATTTCAGTTGCCTTAACTAAAAATTATCTTGTTTGCTTTCAATGTTCTTGCTCTAATTTTACTTTGCCTTGCAGGTTTGAAACACAGCAAACATTAAAATTCAAATTACACTAACCAAAGGAGAGTTGGGCACAAACAACATAACATGATACAATTTACCAGGTTTGGACATAGAAACAAATTCAGATCATTATCAACAACATAGGGGATAATTTAAGTAGACCTAGAATGAACATCTTCTCTCTATGAGATTCAGTGAATAAGACCCATATCAATAAAACCCATACCTCTTCACAGGTAGAGGTAGGAGACCCAATAAACCAGATTGAACAAGCAGAAGGCAGTGGGGAAGAAGATCCGAGCATAGGAGTCCATTTTGGCAATGCGGATATGTATCCTCCCATGTCTCCAAGCTCCTGTTCGGCAATCTTCAAAACAGCAGAAAAAACTGGCACAGTCTTTCCCATCCAGGCACTCATAGCCGTATTCTTCATCTCTCTCTTGAAGATGTGTGGCATTGTTCATTTGAATGGTTGCTGATCTTGGGCGGATATCAATAGTGGGGGCCTGAGACAATGGTAGGGAAGGAGAGGTATCAGTTATTTAGTTATACTTGAGAAACCCTAAACTATTTTTTCACAGTCACCAATGTGATGATGAATCTGAAAATGGGTACTCAGAAAATTGCTATGGCATTATGATCTACAATGGTGAAATTGAACTTAGAAAGATAGCACACTTGCAGATTTCATATTTTGAGCTTAAGCAGTGCAGCTGAAAATAATATCATCAAGCTAATAGCTATAGCAAGATTGAACACCAAAAGAACTCAAAGTGTAAAGATTTAAATCAAACTACATGGAATCATATTCTAGTAACTATTAATGTGAAGTTGGTTACATGAAGGAATTTAATGGTGCTACATGTGAGTGAAACAGATAAATAAAAATACATCAATTCTGAAATCAAATTTTGTGTCATGCTTGGCAAATTAGAATCCCCATTACATTGTGCAAATATATTAAATGCTGTTAATAGAAAATGTTAAAACCTATATAAATATAAAAATGTCCTGATTTCCTATCACAAAGTGATGGCTTATGTTCTAAGGGAATGTGATACTTTAACATTCACCATCTATAAGCCTAAGAATGCCAGTAATGTTTACCTGCATGTGAATGTAAATTCAGAAATGAATATCACTAACAGTCAAAGTATTTTTAGCTTTTGAGAATAATCTAGTATCAATTAACTCCATGCTAATCTAATCTCTGTTATCAGGCCAATTATAAAATTGCTATAAAACTAATCGGTAAAAATAATGTTAATTTGAATAAGTTAGTTATAAGATAATATAAACACTAATCCTAATGTCCCTAAACGAGCTATCAGAATTGAACAGAAATGTCATTGCAATATCTCATGAGAGAGCCAACAGGTCTAGTGATCACTCTGGAAGGTCGGGATAGCTATGTAACTTAAAACCTCTTAAACAGAAATTTTTTTATACAACTTACAGGTGGATTTCAGATAGAGATCATAAAGTTTATAAAACAATCATTATTTTTGCATTAGGATTTACAGAGTTAAATTTTAATTTTAAAGGGGCACAAATATAGTAGATGTAGCCAGTGAAACTGGATCCCATTTTTATCTTAGAAGAGAGAATTCATTTTGCCTTTGATGCTTAAAGCCACCCTCTTTACCTATGATATCTCATAAAGCTTATAGCTTTTGAGGTTGGTATTTGATAGAAACCTGAATGAATTAGTGTAGAGTTGCTGAATCAATTCAAGAAATCTATACAACTTTATTCAACTTGAAAATGTTATTTCTAGTAAAATGCTTAAATGTCTACTCATAAAAATAAAATAAAACACCATGTAAGCGTTAATAGTTAAATTCAGCAGTTGCATGCAGTGAATTTCCATTCCAAAAACATTATACCTTGAAGGAAAACATCCGAAGAAGCTTTGGATTTGTAGACAGAAAAGAGAATTGCATTTTTTTCATAAAAAGGCAGAAATAAGAAAAGGAAAAAAGAGGGAGAGAGAGAGAGAGACAAAATAAGATAAATTAAAAATACATTTTGAAAACATAGTGCATGAAATGAACTGAAATTATAAACACAGAAGGAGAGTTCTGAGCTTGGAATAAGTCATTTGCTTAAAGTCAGAAAGTGGTATTTTGTGATTACTAGTAAAATCTTTAATAAATTAATCTACAATTATTTGACTGAAAAGACCAAGGTTGTTTAATTTTGAGGAAGCTTCTTATTGCCTGGTACCCCTACATAGAAATTCTGTGATTTTATTTTCTATTTATTTTCAAGGTCTTAATAAGTAGATCTTAACACAGTTAGCCAAAGGGCATATTAAGTGAGAAAATTAAATTTCAGCTTCTCACTCTCAGATTAGACTCTTGTTAGTTCTGATAAATCACTTAACTGACTTAAAAAGAGAAATGTGTGAAATTCTCGGGTAATTTCATTTTCTCAGTTTTCTTTTATCCTATTCTCCTCTACCATTTTTTCTTCTGCCATTTCCATGACCCTAGATTAAGGAAGTTAACTGTTTCTATCTTTGCAGCAAAATCCATTCTGCAATGATATAACTGATGTTAAGGGCCAAAGGACTTTTTCCAAAGGATTCTTCAGAATGTGCTTGGAATTCAGTCCTTATTTCCTTGTTACAGCTGGCAGTAATATACCAACAGTCAATAGAACCACCTTCTTGGGGAAGAATAAAATAGAAAGTGAAGGAAGGGGGAGTCAACGAAAAATAACACAAGAAGGAAAATAAAACAAGGATAGAAAAAAATGGAAAGGCTGAGAGAGGCAGAATAGACAGGGAAGGGAAGGGCTGCATAAAGCATAGTAAATATTTGAGAAATTAAACACAAGCATTTCTTTTTTATTAATCATCAAAAAATAATGGTGCCTCTTTTTTAAAATCTGTTGCAAACCTTACATGCAAAGGTGCCACCTGTAGTATTTCACAGGGGTTTCTGGAGATGTAGCAGAATACAGCCTAGAATCAGCTAAATTTCCTTTTTATAATTCAACCTTCAAAGTCCAAGTGCCAGATAGCTGGACACTATTATGACCCTCCTGGCCCTTAGAGGAGAAGACCAGGAAAGGCTGTAAATCCAGGAGGGTCTCCTGATTCCCTGTCTTGGAAGGAAATAGATCTAAACTTTCACAGGGGTCCCAGTGAACCAGCCACTGTATTCTGGGTAAACAGGTGGCTACATGTTCCCCTCAACATACACAATAAAAGACTGTTGCCTTAGGCATTTTCATTTGTGCCTCATTCTTTCTGTTTAAAGTTCACTGGTAAGTAGATTTCATCCTACCTGTTTCCAGATCACACATATACTGAAATCAATCAAGGTTGATAATTATATAAATCATCAACACCAACAATCACCAGCAGATAATAATGTTAAGTACTTTCTTATATAAAACACTACATATTTTTTAACTTCTATTACCACATTTATTTCTCACAGTAGCCCCATAAGACATGCATTTTTAATAATATTCATTTTGTATATCAGAAGACAAAGCCACAGGAGAATAATTAACTTGCCCAAACAATAGGTAAAACATTTGTTTTAAAAACAAAAAATACATTTTGAGAATAAAATCAATAGAAGTCTCCTGGTGGCAATTCACAAACATACACCCTCACAAACAGACATTAAATTATTTGTGTAAATGTAGTGATCCGCAAAACTTCAAAAAATTTGTGACTTCCTAGTGGAATGCCTTGGATGAAAGTTTTAATTTAGTCTGAGCATGGCGGCTCACTCCTATAATCCCAGCACTTTGGGAGGTGGAGGTGAGAAGATTGCCTGAGTTCAGGCATTCAAGACTAGTCTAGGCACCTTGGTGAGATTACATCTCTACAATAAGTTTAAAAAAATAAAAAAATTAGTTGGGCATGGTGGCACATGCCTGTGATTCCAGCTACTTTGAAGGCTGAAGCAGAAGGACCACATGAGCCCAGCAAGTTGAGAATGCTATGGCCATGAGCATACCACTGCACTCCAGTCAGGGTGACAGAGTGAGATTCTGACCAATAAAAAAAGGAAGAAAGTTTTAATTTAAAAGGATAATTCAAAAATATAGTTAGGGTGCAGGGAATCAATGAAACTTAGAAGAATAGCAACTAGAAAATGAATGCATTTCTCAATAATGGTGTTAATACCTACAAAATGAAGAAAGCAGGTAATTACATTTGCATAAAAGTGTGACATAAAAAATCAGATTTCTCTCATGTGACCAGTGACCATAAAGGAGTACTATGGCCTGGCCAAACTCACACATCCTGTTTTCATCTTGAAGCCCAAGCTGCTGAACCTTAGTTTGCAGACAGACTAATCAAACCACACTTAACCAAAACCAGTAGTATTTCTGAATAAAAATCTCAGAGATCCCAGTGGGAAATAATACATACAGGGTTTTTCTTCTTTTTATCTTTGTCCTTGCTTGGTTTCCGGTTGCTGACAAAATAATGCAAGGTGCCATACTCCACCAAAGCAGAGAAGACAAAGATGAAGCAAACAGATACAAAGAGATCCATTGCTGTGACATAGGAGACCTTGGGGAGCGATTTCCGGGCAATGGTGCTGAGGGTGGTCATTGTCAGGACAGTAGTGATACCTGAAGAGAGGTAGAAGACAGGTCATATGATTGCACCAGTAAGTTTTGTCACCGAGTTACTATTGAGACCACACTTGTTTTGTGACTCCCGATAGGCAGTTTCAGCAATGGGAAGAGAAGCATAACTAGATTTAATTCTGTCCACAAATATTTCTATTCTATCTGTTATGTATCAGTTACCATGACAAGAGCTGAATATATAGTGGAAAATAGAATAGTTTTGGTCCTGACTATTATTTACCTTATATTTTAATGAGGGATACACACTATGAATAACTAGTGTGTTTTAAATTACAATTTGTGCCATGGAGAATAGCACAGATGTTTAGAACCTAGTTAGATGGAATGCTCAGGATTGGTCTCTTAGAGGAGATGATGTTTAATGTGAAGTTTAGCATATAAAAAGTAACCAACTTTTTGACTATTAATAAATAAATGGAAGGTTCTGAGAGAAAGAAACGTCTGTTTTTAAAATCTTAGAATGCCTGCATCTGGGGAGGGGTAGGGGTTCAAGATGATTTTGGTGAATAGAAGTTATATCAATCAGTACATGAAAGGAGGTTTACATTTTATTCAAAGTGCAAGAAGAAAGCATTCAAAAGTGTTTAACAGAAGAGGTGAATTGTGTGTAAATGACAAGTTCTGATTCCTGAATTAGCTTAGAATAGCATAATAACTAATATTTGACGATAATTTCTTTGTGCCGGGCACAATGATAAACACTTTATATTTTTTTTCTTTGTGTCTTCACAATAGATATTTTTATCCCGATAACTTTTTTTAGATTAGAAAATATAGTTTATTTAGAAAGTAAATTAGAGCAAGAGAGAAAGAGGTGATTCACCTTCCCAAGGTAGGGGAGGGGATCAAAGCTTAAGAAAATATGGCCTGGCCATAGCTCAAAGAGTGCATGGCCACACCATAGCTTAGCAAGGCAATGGCAGTCATTCTGGTGTTACAGATAAGGAAAATGAGGCTAAAGGACCAGCACCATATCCAACAGTTCTTAAGGTAGCAGTAGAAGGAAATGAATGCAGAAATTAAATATCTGATTTCAAAGCTCTTCTTTTACACATTGCGCAAAGATACTCAGGCAAACTTGCCCTCGTCAATGGCTATTTAGTGACAGGGAAGAAAGTCAAGATGTTCAATATCCATCAACCAGAGAATGATCAAGGGCTTTTCTAGTATAAAACCTGTGTTATCTATAACGAAGGCAGCATGCATTCAGTCTTCAAGTAGGTTCTAGATATTGCTGTAAGAACACAAGCCCTCTTAACAACATGGGCCTCAGTTTTTTCATCTTTTGGACTCTTTGATGGCCCACACATCCTATCATTCTAGAATTCTAATTCAGCATTTTTTATCAAGATTGAAAGCATCTTTGTGTACTCCAAAAGTGGCAACTCCTTGACTTTACCATCTATAAGTTTGAGACTTAGGTTTCTCGGGGGGGGGAGAACGTAAAGTTTCTATCATTTAATGATGTACAATTATGACTATTACTGTTGATCAAGAGACTTCCAGGAGACAATTAGATTTTCCTTTCTCAAATGGAAGATCTAGGGAAACTCAAAAGGTATCAGGTACTGAGACTTGGGGGGAAAGGAGGAAGGAAGCTACAAAGAAGAGTAGTAGTATCAGGTGCATGTAGGAAGAAATAAAATATTTTATTCTCAAAGATATGGGTTACTGGTATAATATTCTGAGAAGATGACTGAGAGGAACCAACACTCTTGAAGAAGGGCTAAGAAAAGATAAAAATTGGCATCTTTCTTCCCAATTTCTCAAGTATTTATTTATCTGAAACGTTTTTTAATAGTTTACCTATACTCCCAAGAGTGATGTGGTTCTCTTAGGTCATTTAATGGTAGCTTAATAGCAAAGTTTCTTAAGTACATGTGTTTTGAAATTCTAGAGAATAGAAAGACTAGTATTAGTTGAGCTTATTTTATGGGAAAGAGTAGCCTTTAGTAGATGAAAGGGGTGATCAGGGAACTCTAGTTATAAATGCCATAACCCTTTTATTATACTATTACTGATTGTCATAATCTATCTCCCTTTATAATCTCTATACTCTGTGAAAATAGACATCTGTCTTGATAATTTTATAACCCCACAATTGTGCATAGAGCTGGGACTCCATAAAGTTTTGTTGAATGAATGTCGGAAAAAATGATTCAATGAATACTGCGTACATGAAATATAAAAGAGGCTCAACATACATTTCAGAATAGGAATCCATATTTATGACTTGTGGGAGAAAGTTTTAATTACAAATAACAGTAGCTAGTATTTATTGACCTTTTCCTTTGACCAGGTACTATGTCAAGCATTTTTTGCATGTTTTCCCAAAACATTCTCACAAAGATTCTATGATGTAACTACTGATACTTTTTTTTTTGAGGTGAAAAATACTGGACACAGGAGGAACAAATATTGTCTAAGCTAGTAAGTGGTAGAGCTGAGATACACTCCTAGGCAGCTTGACTTCAAATGTTTGCCCTAAGACACATTGTTTTAGTTCCATAAATATATGAATAATATGCAGCATGAAGCACCAGATAGTTGGCAGTTATTGTAGATTCATGATTGGAGAAGTGATATGGGTCCGGGGTCTTCTGTGTTGTCATGGTGGAACCATAGGAAGGTTTAAACTCCTCAACTGCAAGCTTAGGGTTGAAGTAGTGATAATGGGGAACATCATAAGTCTCGTGAATTTTAAGTTAAATAATGTATATGGAGTGGCCAATACCGAGTAAAATCCTAATAAATGTAAGGTACTAGTACCATTTATTTTAGAGAAGAGAGATTTACTTCTTAGACTGTTTACGCATTAACTCATGTAGAATTTATTGATTGCACCTAATCACAGTTGATATTTTTGAAGAGAACTGACAACCCAAATTGGCACCATGGTCTTCATTTTTTAATCAGGTCTGAGGCCACACTTGACCTATGACAAGTGAAAATGTCAGTGTTTATGGTAGATACCATAGATTCGTTCATTTTTAAAATATGGTATGAGATAATTTAGGAAAAAAAATTCTGACATGTAAGCTAAACACTGATCTAAACATTTGGGAAAATGTTCTTTTGACACCATGAAAGATTATCACGGTCATGGAAAAGTGAAATCTTAAAAAATTATTTCATGATATATCCAGGGTTCTGCCGGAACCACAGGGAAGAGAACTGTTATGATATTAAGAATGAGAATTAGAGAAGTGGTAATTTCAACTGACTCACCAACCAACAATAAGATAGCTGGATGTGGTTTTTAAATCCAGTTTCATCAAGTATAGAAATTAGATTTATCTTATCTGATATAGATTTAAAAAATGCGTAGTTTTTACCACTTTTTCCAGTCTTGGCTTGGAGTAAGCTCTTCAAGGGTGTTTCCTCACCTCAAGTCAGTTGAGTAGAAAATACCAAGTGGAAATTTTATGGTTTCATACATTGGCACGATATCAGGAATAAGCCTCACTAGTTACCACCTGGGTACTAAACTACATTCAAGTCTTATAAGCGCCAAGATATAGTTCTTCATTCTCTGGCGACCAGTGCTCAGAAAACAGCCAGAATATCTGAGCCATGTGGGTCTACTTATCTCACTCATCAAACAGCTTGTCTCTCACCGTTCTATGGAAAGAAACAAAATCTGCAGGTGTTTAAGGTCATCCCATTTAACCCTTGATTGTAAACATTGGAAACAGCGATAGAGATTCAGTAACAGCTAGAGCAGTATTCTAAAAGGTGACTGCACATTAGAATCACCTGGGGATTATTTGTTTAAAATCCTAACACTTAGGCCATGGTCTAAACAAATTAAATAAGCATCTCTTGGGGTTAGGCTAAGGCAGTTGAGCTTTTAAAAGTCCCCTAGTGATATAAATGTGCAATTAAATTTAAGATGCAATGATGTAGAAAAGTAATTGAGACAGCAAAGTTAAAACAGAGAAACTTGCTCAGCTCAGCTTCTTCTCTGTACCCAGAGCTGGTCTTCAACAAGACCTCCACCCAGAGAAAACTTATGTCCCATTTGTCAAGGTGCAGATTCACTGCCTCCTTATAGTGTGTGATCTTGTGTAAGTCATTTAAACTTGCAGCACCTCTACTTCCTTAGCTCAGCTCTAAAAAAAGTGATAATAATCATGACTACAACAATTTCTCCATGCATTGTCATGAAGAATACAAAAACTGTAGAAACCATACCAACCATGCCTGACATTATAAATGATCAACAAATAGAAGTACCTACTGCTATTTGTTCCAGGGTATTTCCCTCATTCTTTGACTCACTCACCTTGATTCTTTCTCCCACATGGTCTATCGCCAATGAACACTCATTTAATGAGTGTTTGAAATGAACCACTGAAGTGGTTATAAGAAAGATTTTGCCTTGGCTTCAAGAAGAGAGATTGATTTGGAATATTTTCCTTAAAATATTTTTGGGAAGAATATGGATTGGAATACATTAATGCATTTGGCTCATCCATTCATAAGTACACACATTAATTGAATAATCATTGAGGTATCAGCTATGTGCCAGGTACTGCACTGGAGATGAAAAAGACTGACGTTGTGATGAGAGAAAGACATATAAGCATGTAATAGAATATATCCTACTTACAGTGACTAGTAATAGTTCTAAAGTAATAGACTCAATGTATATTTTGGGTTTATTTCAATATGGAGCATTAGACAAGATATTTTAATTGTTGAAAAGGACTTGTAACACAAAGTACTGCATATAACAGGAAAAATTAAAATAACTTCATTCTGAAACAGATGGGAAACTAAATTAGGTTTGGAAGAGGACAGATATGCAAATGTTGTCTTTTTTCCCTCAGTAATCACTTCTGCCCTCAGTTTAATAATCTAGTACAGATCATTTTGTCAGAAAATGACTATAGTAGCTGACATTTCTGAGGCATTACTCTATGCTTTGATACCTTATTTAACCCTAATAGAACTCCACAAGTTAGGTTCACAAAATGATACATGTTTTACATAAGAGGAGATTGAATTTTAGTGAAATTAAAGGATATTCCAAGGTCATGTCCTATAATGTAACTTCAAGTCCAGCTGTATTTGTTGGACTTCACAATTCAAGTTCTTAACAATGACATACTGCCTTCCTAGACAGAGAGTTAGCAAGGGATATGGTTCTAGGTATCACACAGCTGATGAAGTATTGTGGATTTATAATTCGTCTTTCACTAGCTTTATTTTTAATTAAGTCTTTAAGGAATTTTATCTGTGGCTTTGTTTTAGTCTATGTGAGACTTCTTTCTTATGTGAAGAAAGCAATGTGAGAATCCAAGAAAGCTGTCACTATTTATAATAGATTGAGAAAACTGCAAATAATCTTAAAAGTGGCTTTCCCCCTAAAATATTTTACAAACTATAGGAACCATACCAAGCATGCCTGACTTATAATGATCAGCAAATAGAAGTGAACATGTTTTCCAAAAAATAGTCATTTCAATGGCTCTTCTAAAAAGAACCATTACTTCAAATGTCATCACAATAATTACACATGCTGGAATTAGCCAGCAGCCAGTGGTGTGCTGGAAAATGTGTAACAATTGACTCTCCAGAAAATAGAAGACCATAATTTTAAATATTTTTCTATTTCCATGTTGTTAACATTTCTACCTTGGTTGATTTCAAAACTACCAATATGACATTACCCAACACAGAGTTGGGAAAGGCTAAACACAATCAGCTTGAGCAGCTTCATCATATGACTGCCAAGAGATCAAAACAAACAAACTTGTTGAAATCTAACGTGTTTTCTAAATAGTTAATTTAAATGTATTAAGGAAATTCACTAATAAAAACCTATTGAGGTAATTAAGGGAAACAAAACTAGAAAACTTTGAGCACTGTTTGAAAAAATGTTAGCTTCCTTTAAAATGAAACAAATGGTATTAATATGTAATTACTAGCTAAATTTTAAGCAACTTTACTTAGAAAGATAAATAAAGATTACTTGTATTGGGTACTTATCTTGGGACACTACAACACAAACAAATGCATCTCACCTAAAGATGTTCTGGCTGGAACAGCATCCTTATTAATCCAGAAAGACACCCAGGATAGGACGACAATGAGTGTGCAGGGGATATAGGTCTGGATGGTGAAGTACCCCATTCTTCTGCTCAGATCAAAGTAGACAGACATGACCACATAATCTCCTGGAACAGAACAAAGACAACACCATTCAACTGTCATGTACACATATCTAAATTAAGAGTTATATACAAGGAATTTGTTGGAAACTATTTTTTACCCTTCTGGATCAGAACAAAACCTAAACACAACCTGAGCTGAATACTGATTCTTTTAGAAGCAATGTGACTATTAGAAGAAAATATTTTTTTACCATGTTGATCATTTTCTCTCTCAGATAGATGATTTTTGACTTTTCTTTCCACTTGATCTGCACAATATATATATATATGTTTGCTGAGGAGGGCAAGGAAGAGCATTACTACACTATGCCTATCTTGCTTACAATCCACTCTAAGTTTTTTGTTAATTTTAAATTAATTTTGCTCATTTTCATTTAATTTTTTTCATTTTTCTTAAATTTTATACATATAAACCAGAGAGGAATTTCCTGGTGCTTGACACAAATAAATATTTTGCTCATGGCTTATAACTACATTTTTATGATGAGACTTTTTTATATCCTAATTGAATCACATGTTTTTCCTTTATAGCAGGTACTTTAAATTATAAGTGTCCAATATTTGTGTTGTGGTTTTTGTGATATCTGTCTCCCTAATTGGACATTATCTGCATGAGTCCACAGAGTGTCAATTTTAGGCCACTGTTGCACAACCAGTACTTTTTAATCCTGCTTGACTGTAAATAGGCATTTGGTAACATTTGGAGAATGAATAAACAAATGAAATTCTGACTTTATAAACTTTACTCATAAAAGAAAATAAACTAAAAACCAGGAAGGCATGTTATAGAATATTTGAGTTAAAAATGACATAAATAATCCAGAGACTATACTAACAAAAAGTACTAAAGAAATCAAAGAATAACCATTAAATGTTTTATATAAATGTTTTAGGGTGACACAAATTGAAATATTTGGTTTTTAAAAATCATGATACATAAGTTGCTTTTGAATTCCATGTTCATTTTGTATCATTTGAAGTGGAAGCATTCAATTTTTAAAACTAAAAAATAGGCCTGGCTTGGTGGCTCAGTCTGTAATCCTAGCACTTTCAGAGGATGAGGTGAGTGGATTGCCTAAGCCCACAGGTTCAAGACCAGCCCAGTCAACTTGGTGAGACCTCATCTCTACAATAAATAAATTAAAAAAAAAATTAGTCGTGCATGGTAGCTCATGCCTATACTTCTGGCTACTTGGATGACTAAGGCAGATGGATTACCAGAGCTCAGTAGGTCCATGCTGGAGTGGTTGTGAGCATGCCACTGCACTCCAGCCTGGGTGATAGAATGACACCCCAACTCAAAAAAAATTAAAATCAAAATTATATTAAATTTAAAAATATACTGCAAGGACACATCCCAGTTACTATATCTTTATGTTTTCTTTATACAGGCATCAGTTTTAAAAACTATATCTACACAATCAATGTTAGGCAAATAAATGAGACTTTTCAAATGTTGCTTCTTTTTTCATTATTAAATTATATTTTGTCCTAAAGGGCATAAATAATTGAATCCAAATCATATGTTTTAGCTTAATTATTTGGCTTTGTGCCTGTGTTTCTCTACTCTCATGGCTAATTTAATCTGATTTGAAAATAAGGTGCCTTAGAAACCTCATGCAGAGAAGAATGATTTAGCAGGACAAGTTATTATTACTCAGTCCAGTTTTTTTCTTTCCCACTCTTAAGCTTCACCCACACCTTCAAACTGTTGAGACAGAAAACCCTTCATTGACTACTCTCCAAGGGAGTAGAAACTCTCCTCTAACTTTGCAATGTTTCCTAAGTGGTGTTTTGAATACCTCCCCCACTGCCAAGTGTAGATAGGCACACTATTGCTGGGCTAAGTTAGGCCTGGTTGAGGCAGTGATAAAGATCTAGTACTGACTAGAGAACTTAGCTTCCCATGGAAGAGACATCAGTTCTATCCCAGAAATCAATGAATAGAAATTATTTAGCAATTATGCCTGAAGACTTGAAGGTAGACATTTTTTCCCAATGATAATAGAATTTAGTTAATTCCCAGAGTTTATACTTCTCTGTGCTAATCTACTGAACATGAGCTATTTAAAGTCAAAGCATTTCATAAATTAGCTTGGTCTCTGGTTTTGCCCTAATTTAGAATATAATAGACATAAGCTACGATTGAAGAATAAAAAGATTTAATTTAAGATGACCTCCATTTACAACCTTCTTTTTCTTTCTCATTTCTTTGATCAGAATACTAAAGGCAAATGCAAGCTCTCTTATTCTAAATAGGAAAAGCAAAGTAATATAGAAAGCTTTTCCATTTGAATAAGAATATTCAGCCTTTGAACTTTCTGCAAATTTTCAATGTGTTTAAATGAAAATTTACAAATTATAACTTTTTAAACAGAGCTAGAAAATTTTTGTAACTTCTTTTCACTTTATCATATAAGTGAATGAGAATCTGCATTTTGCCATTAATGATCTGATTATTTTAAAGGTGAACTTTAATTTTGCCCAAAGTTAACAAGATAATTATCTCAATTCAATTTGCCACTTCCCTTTAGGTCAGGGTCTAAACTTCTATGGTCCACTTATCTATCAATTCCTATTATAAGCTAATAGCTTCTAAGCATCTTTCATCTTTGCCAGCACATTTAAAACTTCTCTAACAGTGGATTATGGATTCAAACAGGAGAACAAGCCATTTAGAAGCAAGCAGCTTCACAGTGACAGCCTGATGCCTGTCATATCTCCAAGGCCACATCATTTTTTGTATTCTTAAAAACTCTTGGACTGAAAAGCCTATAAAATCAAATCCCCTTAAAGTGCTGCATCAGTGATTCCCCCAAGTTCAAAAGGTTTAAATGCCAATAAAGTCAAAGGTGGTTATTTCAGTCACTTTGACTTTTTTTTTCTATTGATTTATCTTAACATATGATATAAAAGTCACAACATCTTGTAAATTTGTTTTATTCCTTCTTTGATCTTAAGTTAGAATGTATAGATACAGGTTATGATTGAGTACAGGAGATATGTAATGTGAAATAACATCCATTAATGTTTATATATTTATCAGAAGGATTCTTGTGTCTAGTTTTAGGAAGAGATCATCATTATATTAAAAAGATACGTGTGCTTGTTTGTTCATTGCAGCACTATTCACAATAGCAAAATCATGGAACTAATCTATGTGTCCATTAAATGATTGGATAAAGAAAATGTGGTACATATATACCATGGAATATTACACATCCATAAAAAAGAACAAAATCAGCTGGGCTCGGTGGCTCAGCCTGTAATCCCGCACCTTTGGGAGGCTGAAGTGAGTGGATTTCCTGAGCCCGTGGGTTCAAGACCTGCCTGGGCAGCAAGACCTCATCTCTACAATAAATCAAAAAAATTAGCTGGGTAGCACGGGCCTGTAGTTCCGGCTCCTTGGAAGGCTGAGGTGGAAGGATCGCCGGAGCCCAGCAGGTTTAGGCTGCGGTGGCCGGGAGCGGCCACTGCACTCCAGTCTGGGCGACAGGGAGACTCCAACTCAAAAAAAAGAACAAAATTATGTCCTTTGCAGCAACGTGAAACTGGAGAACATGATCCTAAGCAAACTGACACAGAAACAGGAGTAAACATATGTGCTCACTTGTATGTGGGAGCTAAACACCCCACAAAGATGGAAATAATAGACACTGAAGACACTAAAAGGGGAGACGCAGGGAGAGGAATTAGAGTTTAGAAGTTGTCTATTGGATACAATGCTCACTATCTGGCAAACAGGCCACCTGAAGCTCAATCTCCAGAAGTACTCAAAACGTCCATGTAACAAACATGCACTTATACCTCATGATATAAAACAAATAAATAACAACTAAACAAAAAAATTAAAAATAGTGTTGTACTCATCCTCACACTCCTTTCTGTAGTCCATTCTGTAAATCAACAGATATTTTAATCACTGCTATGCATAGAGCAGCATATTAATAATATGATAGCAAAGACATTAGTGATCTCACTACTGATTCTAAATTGTGTTAAATGAGAATCAGATTATTGTCTCTCTACAACAAAGATGGACATAGAGATGTGTTGAGACAATGCATTAGCTCTACCTTTATCATACTTTATAAACACTTGAATCTGAGGTATAATTCCATGAGTTTGATTTTGACCAAAGGCAGGCAGGGGAACTAATTGGCTAAATTTTCATTCAGGAAACCTGTTTCCTGAAATTAGATCTGAATCTCATTCTAATATGCAAAAAAAATTTAAGATTGTCCGAAGATCCAAATTTATGAACAAATATAAATGCTACACAAGAAAAAATATAGAATATCTTTATAATCTTAATGTGAAAAAGGCTTCGCCAAGCATAACATAAAACATAAAAGGAATAAAATAAAAATAGTTCAGATATACAGTGTAAAACTTAGAACTTCTGTATTTTAAAGAATGAGATAAGTAGTTTTAAATGGCAATATACCACAGGAATAGAATATTTCCAAAATAAATAAGAAATCAAAGGCTATTATCACAGATGCATAAAAAAGTCCGTCATTGAAGAGATCAAGAAAAGAAAGTTAAATTTTTAATTAGCTAAAAAAGAACAAATTTATGTATATTAAATATATGAAAAGATTTCAGCAGGGAAGAGTGAGATGAAAAGTAAAATAATTATTTCATTTCTAGCTTATCAGTTTGGGAAAATAGTAACTCATTGGTAATGTTCAGTGCTTACAAGATGGAGACGTAGAGCAGAGCTACACACTTTTAGTTTGGTACACATGGATGTCAACTTTTTGGCAGGTGATGGAGAAGTATATAAAACTATCTCATTTTTCAATTTCTGGGATAAACAATGCAGAAAAAAATTGGTTTTTAAATATTGCTTTTTCAATTGGCACGAAGATTTCCTCAAGGTTTACTGTGTGCCCAGAAGTGTAAGCAGAATACTCAATCATTGGGCAGAATTCAAGTCCATGAGCTGAAGGAACCTAGAACATTGTTGGGAGAAAAGATTTCCAAATAAATCAGTCGCTAAGTTTCTATATGTGTTACTCCCAAGTAGTTTCTGCATCCATCACCTGCCTGCAATTCCCAGTGGCGGCCTAGTCTCTCATTAACTATTCTGGAATACATTCAACATTCTCCCAACATCTAGGACCTGTGAGATCACAAAAAGGGAGAAAATATACAGCTAAGCTGTAGCCTTTGCCACCAAGGTATCCTTAGGCTAAGAAAGACATATCAATATGTAATCATTACACAATGGCACAAAGACTCTAATATAAACATACATGCTAATTTATTTTACACACCATGATTCGTTAAAGATTCTGGAAGGCACATTTCTGAAAATTCTGACTGTACAATTTCAGTCTTCACAAAACTTAAATATGTCCATGCTTCTCTTAAAAAAAAAAAAAAAAGTCCAGACTCCTTAGCCTGGCATAAGACTGTTTATAAACTGAATTTAACCTAGGTACTTTTTCATTATTCCCTTTTCCCTTATTCTGAGTTCTATGCAAAGTAAATTAAATATTTTTTATTTCACAATTCTATGACTTTTCTGCCTTTTTTTTTTGGAGTTGGAGTCTCACTCTGTCGCCCAGACTGGAGTGCAGTGGCCACTCCCAGCCACCTTAGCCTCGACCTGCTGGGCTCCGGTGATCCTTCCACCTCAGCCTTCCAAGTAGCCAGAATTACAGGCATGCGCTACCACGCCCGGCTGATTTTTTGATTTATTGTAGAGATGAGGTCTCGCTGCCCAGGCGGGTCTCAAGCCCGCGGGCTCAGGTAATCCACTCACCTCAGCCTCCGTACTGCCGTCAACTCTCTCCAAGTCCTAAATAATCTTTTCTCTCCTTTTTGTCATTCTGATCTTCTGACTGCCCACACTACCACTACCACCACTATTACCACACATGCATACACTTCACAGTACTTCTAAGAACTGTGGTGTCTTAAATGGTAGACATCATAAATATTATTTAAAATGAAATAAAATTTAGAAATTTTGTTTCTCAGTTACATGAGTCCCATTTCAAGTGTTCAATAGCTACATGTGGCTGGTAACTAGAGTATTGGATAGTACAGATTGTAGAACAATTCTTTCATCATGGAAAGTTCAATGCCAATGCTGGACTTAAGTATTACTTCTAGAATACATCTTTGTTCAGGTCATTCCTTTAAAGTTTCTCAGTATAAAATCCATACTGCTTAACCTGTTATTCTAGTCCATTTTGCTTTGATACCCACTAAGCCATTCCATTCTTATTGTATATCATTTACAATCTCCCCATTTTATGCTCAGCCAATCTGATTTACTTTCTTTGTCCAAGGAGATATTTATTATTTTGTCCTTTTTTGCAATATTTTGTTCCCAACTCCTGAAACATTCTCTGCTCCTCTTATCATGTCATGTAAAATGTATGTATGTGTATATATATATATATATATATATATATATATATATATATATATACA
>NW_007256525.1:123245-139695 GCF_000164805.1 Carlito syrichta | reverse complement strand
CCCTCAAGCCCTTCAAAAATTTTCCTTTGATATCAGGATCCACTAAAATTCATTAACTTGTCCTGTAAAGCTTCAGATGGTGTTCTCCCTGACTACATCTCCAGCCTCACATTAAATAGTATTTCTTTACTAATCGGGGTTCTCTCAGTTCTTTAAATGCTGCCCTCTTACAATAGTCTTTTCCCAATCTGACTTCTCTGGCTCAAGCTCTAATATTCTATTTTTCCTTACTTAATTGACTCTTTTCATTTTTGAGATGTTAATTAATTTATTCCATTATCAAAGAAGCTCTTATTAGGCCAAATGTCCTCAGTAGGATCTTATAGTAAGACATCAGTAAGATCGAAATCAAGAGGGTATGATTGTTTATACTGGATTATACTCTAGATCATAATTAGTTTATGAGTACCATGAAGGAAGTAGCTGTATCTATTTTGATTACTATTTTATTCTCAACATCTAGTACAGTGCCTGCTACTATAGACAATTAAAAAATTATTTGTTAAATGAATAAATTCTTTGGTTCAAAATGTTATGAAGAAAATCCTGGATGAACTATACACTCAAAGTCTTTAAAACCAAGGCAGAGGTCAATATAGGCTTTTAAAATATAAACTTTTACTTCACAAATTATTGAATCTAGAAATATTTTTGCTGGATATCTTGCTCAACTTGATTCGGAGATGTAGATATCAGATCACAATGAGCTGTTGGCAATCTTAACTGCTTGCCAAGAGGAAAAAAGGAAAGGGAAATCGGCTTCAGCAGAGTGGTTGCATCATGTTATGTAAAGGACCTAATGGTGATTTGAGCTTCTCAGCCATATCCAGTTAGTGAAAGAAGAGAACACAGGGGCTTGCCTGCTGAAACACAACCACTACAGTGAGTCACATTAAGTCTAGTAGGTGTAATTTCATTTAAAAACTTCATTATTTAAATTTTATCTGTTCTTAAAGTTCATATGTTGAAGAAAAATAACAAAATAGCAATTGAGAAAATGTAATTAAAAATAAAAAGTATAATTAATGTAATATTTCTAGTTTAAATCTGTCTTTTAAAGACTCCATCTGTATCTCAACTAAAAGCAGAATTCTACCCTCTCTGCTGAGGTAGAGTTGTAGTAAAGATTGGGAGCTGCTTCCAGTTAGGTGTTCTGAAAGTAGAGCAGTCAATTGTTCCCTGTTGGCTGAGGGAAGAACTCTTAATTTTCTAGCTGAGATGGCTGTAATTTAGCCAAAGGCAATTCTCTAGAGAAGGGGACAATAATAAGCTGTTAGCATCTGGAGGATGGTTGCATAAACTCAAAGAAGGTGACAGGATGGCAGGGCCATTAATAATGTCCTCTGCAAGGGTTGTCACATCAGATTAGTTGAGTTCAAAAATTCTAGTCTGGATGTGTGATTTCAGTCAACTTCTTTAACTCTCTGAATCTCAACTTTATTATCTGTAAAATAGGAATAATAATAGAACTCACCTCATAGGGTTACTGTGAACATAAAAAGAATTAACACATATGCCATGCTTGGTACAATTCCTGACATGTTAAAGGTACATTAATATCAGTTATCACAAAGTAGGACAAACTATGGATATGATTAAACACAATTCTGGTCCATAATAAACATAAGAGAACTATAACTACACATTCAAAAGAGAATTAGAGTTAAAAATGGTCTTAGAATTTATAACAACCAGTTCTATTCTCTTAAAGATTAAGCAATTGAGTTCTATCAAAGAAGAAGGGAACTTTATACAGAGCTACCTAGTGGCAGGCCCAAGACTCTTGCCTCTCAAATTCATACTCCTTCTCTAGAAAATATTCTCTTCACTTTGTGCTGGTGTTTAAAACCATAGAAATAAAGCAAAAATTTAAAAAAAGTAAAAAGTGGAAAACCTAGAGAATTGTTGAATGCAATAAGGGTGATTGATATAGAAAGCTGTTTTTTTTAAACTAGACCTTCATCCTCAAACAGAAAAATTACCTCTTTATACAATGTACATACTATCTATAGAAGACTAAAAACTCATTTGTCTAGAACACCAGTCTGCCTGTTGACAACCAAAGGAGAGACTTTCTCTTGGAGAATAGCTTTAGATGAAATGAAGCTCAATATTTGCAAAGCTTCCAGAGATAGTGGTTTTCACTAGGTTTACAAAGCAAAGAATGTGTTAGTATCTCAGTTTTTTGCACCCCTTTACTAGAAAACCTCTTGCAATAGCTTCTCTTTCTTACCCACCTAAAGAAGCCACCATCAACGCCTAACCCAATGTGGACTTTTGTAATCCCATGCATCATTCTGAGTTCATCACCAAATTCCAGAAATGCAGTAAATGAATTCTTCTTGAGATTTAAATAAACAACTCTGACTCAGAAATCTAAAACTACAGATTCAGATGAACATATGGGTCAATCTGATCCATCTAAAGGGAATATATTGTCCCTGTATAATTAACTCTTTCTCTTGCAAATGTATGACTAGATATTAAAACATATTTTCCATAAGTGCTAACAACTCACAATATTAGATCTAGTTCCAGGATTCAAGTACATGTGATAATCATAACAAGGTACAGGAACTTAGGCAAGACTTTTAAACTCTCCTGGTAAAGCAGAGCTAAACATACTTATCCCTAAGGATGTGAGAATCCTATTTGCTAATGGTAGGGAAAGAGTTTTGTTATCTTTCAAACACAGTGTACAGAAGAGGTGATACCTAGCCCTAAGAACAGTTGTTTTGCAAAATAACTGCTATGACTTTGGTAGGTAATTTTCCTGTTGAGTGATAAGTTTTATAGTTTTTGTTGAAGGGCTACCTGCAATCTTCAGGCGTAATAGTAAAGCAGCAATCTTACTCTTATTTATACTGAAATCAATGTAGCCATGAAAACCATTAATATACTTCTACTTTAATATAATTCACTGATTGTATCAGTTAAATTATGCTCTTTTGTTCAACTTAGACTTTGAAGTGCAGACTAATTACATGTTAACATATTTTGACAGTGGAAGGTAACACAATATCCTTTCATGCATACTCTTTGTGTAAAATATTACTATGACACTAACAGATCTAATTTATCACCTTCAGAAGTCCCATTTTAGAAGAAATTTTAAATGTGAATTCATATTCCACTTGTAGCTCTCAGAGATCACTGGAAATAGTTTTAGCAGTTCAGAAGAGAGATGCTAATAAGGACCAGATACAATAATATAGTTGTTTTTGTTAACTTTGCTGAGAAAGAGAAGACTTTAATAGAGGAAGTAAGATCAACAGAATTATCAGTGAAAACGTGAGAAATCCAGGGAAAGGTTTACACTCATTTATTTCTAGTTAAACATACATAGCTATGGAAGTGGTAGAAAAACTCCATGCTCCTTTGAGTTAGAGATTATAACTAATTTGTCAGACTTGTAATCCCAAAGCCATAGAGAAGGGGTCAAAACTCATATTTTTTGCCATTCTGGCATAGAAATGATGAGACCACTTCACAGAGCCAATGAGTAGAAATCTTATTTGTGATGTGTGGGCGGGAGCAAGATTTTCTGATAGAATCCAGTACTGGTTTGTCCTGGAAAACAGTCATTAGACATGGGGATACCCTTGTTCCATTTACTCTGAAGACTTGTCCTCCTGGAAAGTTGTTTGGTATTCATCAGCTTACAAAATCATGATAGTATCTTTAGTAAGAACTGAATGCTTGTCCCAAACTGGTCAGGAAGTAATTCATAATACTAGGAGGCTATCTTAACGAACCAATCTGGGCCTTAAGTTTCCTATTTTGTAAAATATAAACGACAAAATCCCTCAGAGCAACTTTTCAAAGTGATTGCAACTTTACAAATGATTGACACTTGTTATCATTGCTACCATTTTTATGTTCTTCTATGAGCCGAAGACTCAGTTAGGAACTCTGAATGCTTCTGTTTTAGTATTATTACAAAATTTTTGTTTTACTATTATTAGACACCTTTCACTAAATAGTATATAAAGCTTTCAAATTTGTTTTTATTCCACTCATAGTTTATTTCATTGATTAAAATTTCTGCTGAAGATTGGGAGCCACCAGAAGTTAAAATATTGAAAAATAAGGAAAAAAAGAGAAAGAGGTGGCAATAGAGATAAATGAAGAGATGAGCTGGGAATACTCTGAAAGCAATATTTCTAAAACCATGTTTTATTGAGCTCTGATTCCATAATATAAGAAAAAGACTTCTTCAATCAAGAACATCTGATTTTGCAGCACAGCATGCTGTACCACAGGAGGTTCACCATCCACATTCCATAGGTGTAGTTCTATATGATAGGCAGATATCTCTCTTTAACTTAGCACTTTCCAATGATACATTGTAGAACTTATCTTTTTGAGACCACCTACTCTAGCCTACCATGCATATATTCAGCAAGACTTGCTGTGGGACATAATCCTCTTTGGGGTCATTATTTCCTCCATTATTCATCATTTTTTTCTGACCTGTTGAACAGGAATATACATCCTTCTAGAAGTATTGGAAATAAATTTTACACTCCTTCTCCTTGAACTTTATGCATTTTGTGTTACCTGATTGGTGAAATTGAAACACTTGGCCACTTAGGATTTTCCTTACGAAATGGATGTAGTAACACCTTGCTTCTGTCATCATTAGTCTTGAATCAAGGCATGAACTAATGTTTAGAGGTTGACCTAGTGGTATCTCTATATACCTACCATGAGGACTAAATGGGATCTCACACACCCACCTCTCCCTTGAATTGGTTAATACCAAATATTAAACTTGGAGAAGAAATAGTAAAAATTCCAGCTGTAATTAAAAACTATTTCTACAAACCAGTGCTACCAGCAGTAAAGATGATATTGAATTCTATCTGTCCAATTTATATCTTAAAATAGTTTCAAAATCAGGAAGCAAAGAGAGAAATGTTATTAATAAATGTAACTCCAAACCCAGATATCTCTTCTGAAGAAATATGTATATTAGAGAAATGCTTTATTTTTCTGCTTATTGTCATCCTTTAAATTATCTCAGCTTAATTTTGCATTTGAGGCCAGACCTGATTAATCTAACCCAGGAGCTGACATTTTCTTAAATAAAAGGTTCCACAGAGGTTTAGAAACATAATGTTATCAGAATACTAAGTTTCTAAAATGGATTTGATAGCAGCTGAAATAAAAGAATGTTCAAATTCAGGCAACTACAGGCAATGGTTGCAAAAGGTCAAATCACAAAATGTTTCCCAAGATGTCAACTCACTCCTGGGGATACTCTGCAATTATAGGTTTAAAAACCTGAACTTACTCGCTCTTTACTCTCTTCCCAAGCACTCAATTATAAACTACTACTCACCACCACCATGAAATTATTTCACACAAGATGTTGTTCATTTTATAATCTTCAAGGATATTTATTTATTGTAAACAAATCGTTGCCAATATATGTTCTAAAATGCCTGTAAATTTGATCATACTATACAGAGTTGGTTCTAAAAAGCTGAACTTCTAGGAATAAGGAAACTTTATGTTTTTCTGGGAAAATAACTGAATTCAAAGTCAGCAGATCTGAGTTGTAATTCCTCCTTAAATATATCTTAATGTGTGATCTTGGGTAAATCCCATTTCTTCTCTAATCTTCTTTTTCTCTTCTCTATAAACTAAAGCAAATTCAATTAGATAAGGGATCGGTGAAATCAGTGATTTCAAATTTAAACTTAAATTTAACTTAAAAAATTCTAAAATCAGTGATTTTTAGTAGTATTGTTATTTAAATCTGCATATTTAAAACATATGTCAAATTTCACCAATTGGAGTTCTAAAATGTATTTTTAGTAAATGAATGAATAAGACATTTGTTGAAAAATACCAATCAACCATTTCTTAAGTTTTATAACCTTGAGCAAGAGAAGTTACTTCACCTTTTTGGTCTCAGTTTTTTTATTGGAAAAATGATCATCCTTACCTCATAAAGGTATTAAAAGAATTAAATAAAATGCTTCTTATAGTGTGCTTAAAATATGGACTAAGATATAGTAGGGGCTTAATTAAAGCTACTGAATGTTATTTCCATTTAAATAAAATTTCTTAATGTTTTGGCATAATTCGTAGCATCTTATAAACTTGAGAATCCAGATGTTTATTAGAGTTGTACCTATTGGTTTGTATTTACAAAGTATGCCTTTATATTTTTCTATACCATTGGGAACATTAGTCCCATTCCTTTTTCTTCCATCCTTATGACAGGATCTCTTCCCTTGCAATGTAATGCCCACTTGGGGTCAAAGACAAAAATGCAGAGCAATTCATCCTCTTTTTCTGACCAGAGGTTATTACAGAAATAAAAACATGAGAAGGCCACAGCCTAGCTCCCTAGCAAAGGGTGCAACAGGCTTTGCGTGACTCTGCAGACTGAAGAATTCACCTCAGGTCTGTTGACATGAGACCTCTTCTTTCTCTCCTTCACTGTTGTGCATAGTCACTAGCTTTTATCCACCAAAATCCTGGGTTGTGACATAACTGTGTTATCAAGTAAAATAATGTGAAGAATTTGGGAAAAGCAGGTTTGGAATTCAGAAGCAAGGGTTGTCTTGGTGCTTAACTGCATATCAAAAAATGAATTCTACCCTCAACCTGTTTTCTACATGAGATGTTGAGTCTCTTCTATTTTATAAAGAACAAACTGGAACAGGGGGTTGATGTTAAGCATTTTCTGTACATAGAGCAGAATGGACCTCTGGTAGTAACTCTTCTGAGCAAAGAATGACATGACTCAAGAGATGGAGGTAGCTGCTTGAGCTCGCCTCTGCTACTGCACAATTGATACAGAAGATTATCAAAGGCTCTTCGATACATTTTTTTGAGTTGGTATTTGCTTTATCTTTACAGGTGGTATTCCATATTCAGCATCAAGAACAATAGCATAATGCTCTGCTATCAAAACTGATACTGTCATTGGCCTCATTACAAAGAGAGTTTCAGCACTTTTATTGCTGAATTAAAATTTTCATTTGATCCTACAGTATCAGAGCTGAAAAGAAATTTAGACACCAGTTCAGTTTCTTCATTTTACAAGTGAGAAATTAGAGGCCCGAGAAGCACAGGCACTTGCCAGATGTCACTGTTCACATCACGGAAAGAGCATGTTAAGGCAGGTCTCTCAATCCATTTGATTTTTTAAAATTTTTAATTAATCCTATTATTTAAATAACACAATTCTGAGTTGTAAAACTGGACTATAGTTTGTATATTAAAGATTAAATAGCTTTTTTTTACTCCTTTCTATGCTTGGGTCTCTGAATAAACTTAAACTAATCCTTGCTGTGTAGTAACTGCTTTAATGATTTGCCAAAAATAAGAAGCAAAAATATTAATAATCATTAATTTTAAAGAACTAAATTATTGCTAAAAATAATGCTGTTATCATTGAATCAACGACTTCTTATACAACTAATCAGGAGAGATTTTTCAAGGAGGATGTGATGTTGGCATTAATGTTGTAACCTACTTAGAATCTGGCGTTTAAATAATGAAGTCCCTTTCTTTCCCTCTATAGCCTTTCCTGCAGTGGAAAAAATCCTCACTTTTTCCTTTGAAGCAGTTTTTATATGATGGACATTGTGTAGGATTTATACACATTAATGTATAGTTGCTCCACCCCAAGGGATTCCTTAACAACATATAGAATTTAGCAGTAAGGAGAAATAATGGGAATGATTTGTGAAAACCGACCTGCTAGTTATAGGGATTACAGAATGGGAAATTGTTGATTTGAGTTAAATATGAATGTTTTTAAAATTTTGCATGATATGAAAGTTACTTAATGATGTTTTAAAACTTGTTTTCTAAAAAGAGTGAAAACCCCTTTCTTTTCATGTTTGCCATGTATCAGCTTTTGTGGACAATCTGTTGCCTGATCCAATATCAAATTCACCAAGATTATATGTAGCTTATCTTCAGTAGAGAGACAGAAAAATTCTGGTGACACAATTATTCCCTATAAACTTTTTTGCTCGCTTATGCCAGTTTGGTTATTGTTAATGCAAAGAAAAGACACTGATTAATTTTTTAAAATAGAATGTAAAGAGTTACCTTTTGTTTTTAGTTCTAAAATAATTTCTTTACATCACTATCACTTTACAGTTAATAAAAGTTATTCCAATTGTTACAGAGAAAGCATATATTTGGAATGCTAATAGAAAGACTATCCAAGATCATCTAATCCAGGTATAACAGAAGCTCAGAAAGTTAAATTATATAACCAGGCTCACACAATTAGCTGGTATCAGATCTGGAACATAGAATTTCAGCTGATTGATTCTTCATTTGAAATTTTCTCATAGTAACTTTCCCATTAAAATCATTTCACAGAGTTTTTGGTTCATGCTATTGAAATAATAACACAATAACCATGAAATTCATTTAATTCTTTCATCTTAGGAACAAGGAAACTGAAGCTCCTCGCTCCTCATCCTGCCTTCTCAAAAACGGAAGTAGAACAGTAGTGTTCTTATGTCATAGGTTCCTATGTGATGTGGCAGAAGAGGAAGAGGAAGAGTAAAGGGAAAGGGATGGGAAGGAAGGGGAGAGGAGGGGAGAGGAGTGAAAGGGAGTTCAGCATGAGGGAAAATTGATCATCTGCCTGCTGAGAGCTGAGTGTGGAGCAACAACGCTTTGCAAGTGTTCATGTTTTCCTAATTGTCAGGAGAAGGGAAGCCAGAGCAGTTCCTAGCATTGTTCTTTGAAGAGCTGTGGCATACTGTTATGTAAAACAAACCCAGACAAGGGAAGGGATGCCAACAAACAGTCTTACCACACTTAGTCAACTGTACTCCAGGGAGAGACTGATAGTGTCTCTCTGCCTCCAGCAATGAAAGAACACCACTTGCTGAATGCAGGTTGAATGACCTAGATGAGAATCTGAGCTGAAATCAATACACCTCCTCACAGTATCTCAGCCAAGAAAGAGAATTTGGGAAAAATTAAGCGAAAGAGATGCTTGGCTTGGCATGAAGCTACCTTCTGTGATTCCCAGGCAAAAAAAAGGGCATTCAGGAAATTGGACCAGCAGTTATAAGAAAAGAATGTTTTCCTTTTTTCTGGTTAACTTGGATGACATAAATAAAAGCATGATAAAAGCTGAATTTATATATCATGTTTTTTATTTAGCTGATGAAAGACCTCTTGAAGCTTTCTGTCCCACGGCACCAAAGATCTCCTTTGCCTAACTTCACACAGGGAATCTGCCAGACTAGTTTATCCCAAGTAATACTCCATGCTCACATCAAGTCAATGTGACTTTGAGATTAAATCTGGATTTACACTCTGATTCTGGTTCTTACTAAGTGTTTACTTTCAGTTGCTTAACTCCTTAGAATGTAAGTTTCTTCATCTCTACACGAAACACTTTTTGTGTTGCATTCTTTCCCTCTGTCTGATCTAATAGAAAGAAAACATGATAGACTTAATGGCAGACTAGTCATCTAATGATTTCATTTTCACTCATAGGGCATGACTGAAGACACGATGCTTTGAACTAAGTAGACAAGATCTTTAATAAGAGAGTTTGGTATTATGGAGCACAGGAGGATAGAACCATACCTTAAGATCCCAACATCATACACTGAGGAGGATGACTCTCTATGCCACCCTAAAGACCACGCCTCAATATTGTTCACATCCAAGAGATGCAAGCACACAGTGATAGTTGGACTACATGATAATTAAATATACTGGTGTCTATAATCTAATATAAGTCTTAGATTTAGTTATACCTTAAGGCATACCATATAGATAATTAGATGAAAAGAACAAACTTAAGCCAATAAAAACCTTGAATGATCTTAAATTTTTTATAGCACAGTTTTAATTTCTGTTGAGTGGGGAAGTCCACTTATCCCAAATGTTTAAGTACAGGCAAGGGTGAAGAAATAGTTTTCACGGTAAAAAAAAATCATATTCAAAGCACATATGTTTGGCAGTATGCAAAGATATGACAACTGCTGAAAACAATTCTTTACAATAATGATGAGCTTCAGGCAATCCTGCTATTTTAATCTCTATTACTTTTGTGCCTGTATTTAAGGGTTTTTTTTTCTTTATTTTCATCCTTCAAGAATGCCATTGTTGAATTCTAATTATGGTTGGTTTGCAGAAGAAGCGGTGCTTAGAAATTACCGCTGGAATTTTGTAATTGTGAATATTTAAAAGGTGGGGAAGATCAATCACTAATAGAAAGTAAATGAACTAATAACAAATATTTGTTAGCCACCTGCTATAAGCCACTTCCAGTGGGAGGAAATGGATGTAGAGGGTAAACAAGAAAGTCTCAGCTTGCAAAGTGCCATTTGTGTACAATGAGAAATTTCAGGTAAACAGGCAATTTGCAGCTTCAAAGCTGTAAATATCATTGCCATGAAGGAGGATAATAAAGGAAGGAGCATACAAACATATTCTCAGAAATTGGTGCATCTTAACTGAATGATAAAAGGCAAAACAGAGTTGTCAAGTGAGGAATGCAGGAAGAACGTTCTGTGCAGAAGAAACAACAAGTGTTTGTTGGGCATGTGAAGGGCTAACATATCTGGAAAACTACAACAGTTCTGTGGATATAATGTTGAGTGCTTGGATTAGATAAAAGGAAATGTAGAGTCTGGAGAAGATGGTATTACATCACATGTATGTTATGCTAAGTTATTTGCAATTAGTCCTGAGAACAACGTTAAGCCTTTCTTAGATCACCTACCACCATTATCAGAAGTGAATAGGGAAACCTCATGCTAAGATAACATCTGCATGACCCCAAGTTTTCAGCTCTACTTAGGGATAACAAATGAATTCTACTTTATATAACCTCATCCTACCATAACAGAGATCATTGTCTGAGACAATGACTTACATAGGTCTTGCCATTCACCAGAGACACACTGGAGTGGAGAATTGGATTGCAAACTGAGGGAATAAACAGCTGAGGAATGCCTTTCCTCATCTATAAAGGTAAAAATGGAACCACAGATACCACCTCCTCAGTGACACCCTCCACAGCTGCACTAGCACAAGCTACCTTGAATCTACCATGTCCAATTTTACTATCACGGGCCATTACTGCATTTGAGAACTATGTGTTAACCAACAAACCTCATGTACAAGGCCTTTCAGGTATAGATTTTCAAATTTGGCCTAGGTGGAGAGATGCTTTTTCTTCATTTCTCTTGTCTCCTTCTCTGTGAAGAAGCTCTATTAGGGTAATATCAACCTCCCTTTGTCCTTTAACTTCAGCCCAGTCCCTCCTTCTTGGTAGTGGTTCTCAAAAAGGGCATGCCTGTTCTACTTTGTTAGTCCATGCATCGGTAACCAATTTTGCTGAGTGAGTAGTTTTAGTTCTGAGGTTTAATATTATAAAGCACATTCTTCCATAGGTGTACACAACATTTTTCAACAACAGCTTTATCAGTAATAAAGATGATGCTTTAGGGTCACTCCTTTTATTTTTCTACTGTTGTAGAACATGAGAAGCAAGAAGGTGGTATTACTAGTTGAACTCTTTAACATGAAATATTTGCAACCACTTGAATAAACTAGGTCATTCCTACATTTGAGCTTTATTCTTGCCTAAACACTTACTCTTGCCTAAACATTTCTCTTCTCTTTTCAGCCTATTGAAACCTCACTTCAAGACTCAGCTCTGACCCTGTCTTCCAGGAGCCTTCTCTGGTTCATCATGCCTCTCTGGCCTTATATACATTCTTTGAAGAAAGGCCCGTTTACAAGTCTTGACTTTGTCACATACACATACCAGGTGATCCCCAGCAAGTTTCTTAACTTCTCCAAGTTTCAGTTTCTCACTTGTAGAATAATAATACAATTCATCATAGTTACTAAGTACTCAAATGAGTAATGCCATAAAGCACTAAACTCTACTCCTAAAACATAGTAAATACCCAATATATGGTGACTACTATTATTAGTCCTTATAAATATATGTGTTAATGTGTAAAAAGATTTCTCTATGCATATGCATGTTCCTTTTCTTTTTTGATAAAACTCCCAAAACAGATTGAGCCCACCTAATGTTTTTGTAATTGCTTTGAAAATGCATAATTGCTTTTATTAACTAATACCCACAAATTCCAAATAGACAAATTTTCTACAACAGCAACATTATCATACAATAATAGTTAATGAACAGATAAAGGAAAGTTGTATCTATTTATAGATCATTAGACTCCAATAAAAATGATTATAGTCTATCCATAAATAATTCCAAGTAAGTGTATTTTTGACTTTTAATACATGTTTAAAGAAAGAATAATAATTTAGAAAAACAAAAAACTCTCTCAGAAAGATGGCTCTGAATTTCCTTAATAAAAAACAGACAGTATCAGTGCTCACTCGTTTTTTTTTTCCAAAGATGATTGGATAAGTCTTTGTAGAATATTCATACATTTAATTAGCCATCTTTTAATTGTAAGGTTAAGCACTTTGTTTTCTTGCACCCAATAATTATCATGTTTTATACACTCTAAAATGTTTTCATACTGGGTATTTTTTGACTGTGCCAGAAGCAACTTGCATGACAGATATTGCAAGATAGCATTGATTTTTAAATGTGTCTTGATTGTAGAGATATTTAACTAAAAAGTAAATATAAATATGCATTTTAGAATTAATAAATTAAGAGGTTTTTTTTCAGAAACATTTATTAAGAGCATACATCAGACATTATGCCAGGGTATAGCACAAAGACCAAGATAGACAATGTCCTGCTCTATTGAGTGTCAAAAAAATTATATGAAAAATGTAAAGTTAGGTCCTGAAATCTTCCAAGATTTAGGACAAATTTTTATTCAAAGGTAATTTTGACTTAAACACAGTTGAAGACGAAATTTTAAAAACAAAATTTTAAGAGATTTTAATAATGGTAAAAGAAAAAACACTATACAGACTCCCACTTCAAGTTATAAAGGAGAGGCTTATATTACCCCAACCTCCTGATAAATAGCTATAAAAGCTGAATACAGATTTTTAAAAAAAGAAAATGAAAGAACGTTGTTTGCAGACATTAGGAAACCAAGGAGGCATCCAGGACCTCTCTGAAAATGCTGGGGAGAAGAAAATTGCAACCACTTTGAATGTTTGATGATTCAACTGTCTCATGGCGTCATGATGGTAAAAAATGGTATCCCAGGACAGACATGGAAAAGGGGACCTGGAAAAAAAACTTGTGCTTTCAATTAAGTTTCTAGTTATTGTGTCCAGTATATGGAAATAAAAATGATATTTCTATTGACATTTGAAGTAGCAACCTTCCTAGATTTGACATTTTATAGCGTTTTAAATATTTTCTATATAGGCAGTTATTCTAACTGCAAATAATGAGATTTCTAGTTATTTCTTACTAAGCTTCACACAGTTTGTTTCTTTTTCTTGCCTCACTGCTCTGGCTAGAATCTCCAGAACAATATTGTATAGAAATCCCAAGCAAGCAAGATTTATTTTCTTGTTTTTGACTTCAAGGGTAATCTTTCAATACTTTATGATTAAGAATATTATTGGCTGTAAGTTTTTACTTTCAATACCCTTTATGATATTAGAGAAGCTCTGTTCTATTTCAATATCTGTATCTATATCTACATCCACATCCACATCCGTATCTATAGCTATAGCTATATTTCTATCACTTGACAATAGACTTCTATCCAAAATATGCAAAAAAAAAAAAATTCCTAGAAACCAATACAGAAAAGAAAAAAAAAAAAGGATTGATAAAATCTTGAATCAGGACTTCAAAAAGAAGAATATGAAAATCATCAATAAGGATATGACAAGTTGCTCAATATTAATAGTTATTAGGAAAATATAAATAAGCCCATAATGAGATAACATTATTCATTCATCAGAATGGCTAAAAATTTAAAAATAAAATGTAAAAAGACACTGGAAATTCCAATTGTTGGCTATGATTTAGAGTTTCTGAAACTTGCAGCAACAGTGTAAGTCATTATGTAAAATTCTATAAAATGCATACTTTGTCCAACATTAAAAAATAGATCAAAGGCTATTTTTCTATGGTATTTTCAGTTATAGCACAGCATAAAAAATCAGAGTGAAACTCAAGACACTGCAAATTTATATGAGAGAGATTTCCTCAGACACATAGAATATGTGAAACATCAGAGACTATGAAATACAGTTCCATTATACTTATTAATTTCAGTGAAAATTCTTATTATTAAGCTTTCTGAATAATATGAACTCCTCAGTGAGTCTAAAGCATTAGTATATATATGGTACAGATGTAGTAGAAGTGAAAAAAAAACACAAATATTTCTTGTTAAGTAGTTTATTAGGGAAGAGCATTGAGTAGTATGTAGGCATGTGCCTTGATTAAGTCACTTATTTTTAGTATGCTGCTGATCCCTTGATATTTTTTAAGGAACTGCCTCCCCTACTCTAAGTCCATGTGGTTTGGGTTTTCACACTCTCAGCTCTAGGGAGTTGGCATGTGGCCCTAACTAGTTTCAATATGGACAGTTTCCCAAGCTGGCAATGTATGCATTCAGACACAAATCCAGAATTTTTATTGTAATTCACAGAAGAAAAAAGAGATGTTTATTGTTTGTGAACAAGTCAATGGAAGTATAATACACTTGGAGTTGCTGATGAGAATGGATACACCATAGAGGAAAATAGAGCCAAAAAAAAAAAAAAAAAAAAACTAGGGAAAGCAAAACTATATGCAGATTATTACAACTTGAAATCTGAGGTTTAATCATGCCTAAGCCAATTCTGCTTTTCAGTTTTAGTTATATAAACCATTCCATGTTTATTAAACCAATCTTCGAATATAATGTTTTTAAGCGTAAGGACCCTAAAAAAATTCTGGGCTTCAGTTTTCTGATTTGTACAATGGCTTATACTTGTTTGGGTTGTCTGTTGTGAAGATAAAATAACAATAAATAATCTGAAATGTAAAATGTATTATCTCTGACGAGTTTCTATACTAGTGATGAAGCCCTTCAATAATACATGTAACAAATAAATTGTATAGATTATCCAATCTATCTTTTAATATATTCAGTGGAAGTAAATTATGTAATTATTATTTTTTTTTAAAGTCTTCACTTATCTTTATCAGTTTTAAATATTGTTTGTGTGGTTTTCATTTGTCCATTCTATTTAGTTTGTTCTGGTTTTATTTGCTTCATATGGTTGCAACATTGTAGTAGAGATCTAATTCTTACAGATATTGGGATGTAGAATCTATGAATTGCATTAAAGTATTGAATTTTCTTTTTTAAGTTTAGCCAATGCAACTTTCTTTTGACTCTCAATAATTCAAAATTACTTCAAGTTATATATGCATATTTTTTGTCAAATGTAAACTAAGCATTTATAGTAATGTGTTTGTGTGTATACTAGAGAGTTAGGGAAGATATATCTTAAACTCATCCAATTCCACAAATTATCTTATTCTTTTTTTATGTCATTTAAAGTTAAGACTCTTTTTAAACCTGACTTTTGCCTTCAGTGATACTAAGACATTGCAAAGCTGTTGATAGAATCAATTTATTCATGCATGCATGCATAGTTTTTATATGACCCTTTGATTGCTAGCTATTTCATATTTTATAGACACAGAAATTCCAATGCCAAACTAAGATCCTTCAGCAAAAATAAGTTTTTAACGTTACATTTTCAAGCTATGTTGTGGTCCACAATTATAAGATGTACAACTGTAGAATTTTGAATCATTTTCTGAGATTTTTATACAGATTTTAAATTATTTTAAGCCATAATCCTTGATCTCAAGAGGATATATTGGTGTTCTTTCTATTCTGTCCACATCTCTATCAAACCTAATTTCTACCTATTTTCAAGATTCAGTTCAAAGGCTTCTATCTTCATGTTATTTCACTGCTATCATTTCTTTATAAATCAGCTATTATGTGCCAGATACTGTGCCAGTTGCTAAGGAGAGAATGATGATCGACTCCTGCGGGTGGATGGAAGAGTTCAATTATAATGTCAAAAAACCTCTTAAGGTGGACTTAGAGTGGGGGAGGCAGTCCCTTAAGAAATATCAGGGGACTGGCAGTATACTAAAAATAAGTAACTTAATCAAGGAACATGCTTACATAATACTCAATGCTCTTTCCTAATGAAATAACAAAAGGGCTTGTTGATTAAAAGTGATATTTTATCCATTATTAGTGAAGATGAGTTATACAATGTATTACAAGGCATCTTTACCTACAAATCTACAAAATGTACATTTTGTTTATCATTAAAAAAATAGATCCAGCCGGGCTCGGTGGCTCAACCTGTAATCCCGCGCTTTGGGAGGCTGAGATGAGTGGATTGCCTAAGCCCGCGGGTTCGAGACCCGCCTGGGCAACTTGGCGAGACCTCATCTCTACAATAAATCAAAAAATTAGCCGGGCGTGGTAGGGCGTGCCTGTAG